>NW_016107789.1:275920-278341 GCF_001604975.1 Cebus imitator | reverse complement strand
AAAAAAAAAAAAAAAAAAAAAAAAAAGATATTCATGAAGAGCACGCTCAAAGTTTACAAAGCACTATGAAATTTCAAAGGACAAAGAAAAGATAATAGAGGATCAGGGATGATGTGGAGGAAGTGGGATTTAGCTGTGCCTTTAAAGAGGAGTTAAATTTTGAAAGATTGGGGAAAATATTTTTGTCAGGGAGAAATGTATAAGAAGAGCAGAGAAGAAAAAATACCATTTAGAACAATTACTTATTTTTACTTTTTTTGATGCAGGGTCTTGCTGTGTTGTCCAGGCTGTAGTGCAGTGGCACGATCATGGCTCACTGCCGTCTTGACCTTCCAGGCTCAAGTGGTCCTCCCATCTCAGCCTTCCAAGTAACTGGCACCACAAGCACATACTGCCATGCCCAGCTAATTTTTTGGGGTACTTTTCATAGAGGCAGGGTTTCTCTGGATTGCCCAGGCTGGTCACGAGCTCCTGGGCTTAAGCAAAATGATTAGATTAAAGGCATGAGCCACCAAGCCCAGCCAACTATTACTTTGATGAAACATCCAACTATGCATCTCCAAGGGTGCCTTTTGCATGCTGTAGGTGCTCAGTAGACATTTTGCTGGCTAGAAGCACTTGCTTTTTTTTTTTTTTTTTTTTGAGACGGGGTCTTGCTCTGTTGTTGCCCAAGCTTGAGTGTAGTGGTGTGATTGTAGCTCACTACAACCCTAAACTCCTAAGCTCTGGGGATCGCCTGCCTCAGCCTCCCGAGCAGATGGGACTACAGGTGTCCACCACTGAATCCAGCTAATTTTAAAATATTTTTGTAGAGCTGACATGTTATATGTTGTCCCATTTGTTCTTGAACTCCTGGGCTCTAGTGATCCTTCTGCTTCAGCCTCCCAAAGTGTTGGGATTGCAGATGTGGGCCACCATGCCCAGCCAGATGCACCTGTTAAATCCTCATGCCCCTAGTGCCATGTTAGGGACTATACCAAATTGATAAATTTATTATTTTCTGAAAAATTGCAGTTCGTGATAGAAAGAGAAAAATTGCAAACAACTGATACATTAATGATATTGACATGATGCCCTGGAAGGAAGTATTTGCTCTCAAATCCCTCAGAGATGGTCTGCGGGTTGATACCTTAACCTATTAAATATGTAGTAGCTCTGCCACGAGGCTGTCATTTTCACATTCTAAAATCTGATGTTATAGGCTGCTAAGCATGTGTGGATCCATGCCAACCCCACTATTTCTTCATTGTTTCCAAATTTGATTAATGTTCCTGCCTTTATTTGCCCTTCTGGTAGCATAATGCCACAAATTATACCCACCAGTGATTTTCAGGCAGCAGAGGAAATTTCTTTTCAAATAATGTAGAGTTCAAAAGAAATTTCAGGAATGAGCTACCAGATCGTATTACAAAGGCAATGCCACCTTGGAGTTGAGCAGAAATGTGGAGATTACTGATCCTTGGGCTTGTGGAAGATAACCTGGTACAATGGGCAAGCCAGTTTCAACAGGAATGAAGGAGTATCCTATGAGAGAGAAATATTTGCAATAAGTGCTAGCTATTGTATTGAAAGTAATGATTCTGACCTTCAATGTATTTGTTAAAACTTTTTTTTTTTTTGAGACAGGGTCTTCCTCTGTCCCCCAGGCTGTAGTGTAGTGTTACAATCTTGGTCACTGCAACCGCCTCCTGGGTTCAAGTAAGTCTCCTGCCTCAGCCTCCTGAGTAGCTGGGATTACAGGTGCTTGCCACTATGCCTGGCTAATTTTTGTATTTTTTGTAGAGACGGAGTTCTGCCATAGTGGCCAGTCTGGTCTCAAACTCCTGAATTCAAGTGACCTGCCTGCCTCGGTTTCCCAAAGTGCTGAGATTACAGGCGTGAGCCACTACCCCCTGCCTGTCAAAACAAATTTAACTTCATTTAAATCTTGAGTTAGTATGACTTTATTCTATATTAGTGAACTTTCAAAATGTAGATATTTTAATAAGATTTTGATATTAGTAGCTATTTATTGAGTACCCACAATGGGCTTGTTTCATTGAACTTGACGATATAAGCTCTGCCTGCAGATCAAATAAATCGCCTTTGCAAAAATTATAGTAGTAAGGGAAATCTAACATACCTAACTCCATCTTGCTTCTACCAGGCTAGATTGCATTGGCTCATTCTTGTGTGGAGGCCATAATAGTTCTTTTCTTGAACTGAGCCCCTCCTTGTTCAAAAGTTAAAACCATATTTGTAAAGACTAACAGAAGGTAACAAGGCTAGAATTATGCTAGAGGCCTGAACTTTGCTAAAGGGTAGGCATGGTTAAACTTAACCACCCATAAAATGATTTGGGAAGAATTCCCTCTTTTTGTATCGTTTGGAATAGTTTCAGAAGGAATGGTACCAGCTCCTCTTTGTATGTCTTGTAGAATT
>NW_016107789.1:271112-272975 GCF_001604975.1 Cebus imitator | reverse complement strand
GTGTGTACCTATGCAACAATTTTGCATGTTCTTCACATGTACCCCAAAACCTAAAATTCAATAAAATAAATAAATGGGGAAACAAAACAAAACAAAAACAAAGCAAAACAAGCAAACAAACAAAAACTTAACCATCCATTACTTGTTTAGTTAGCATTTCTATAAGTTGCTTATTGGCCAGAGTCACATAACTGGAGGTTACAAGATTTGTAACTTTCGTAACTGCTCCTATAGAGAACTTCACTATTGTGAAACCTAAAGAACTAGTCTTTGAGATATTTTTCAGATTTAGCATTTCAGCAGACCAAGAGATACCACCTTGTCCTGAAACTCCCTTCCAGGAACTACTCAGCTGCACAAAGACAGTTTAGAGACCCCTGTGATTTCACCCTTAGCCAATCAACTGTTTCAGTTCCCCAGGTCCCGGTCACAAAAGTACCCTTAAAACCCCCTGAGAACCAGGCCCGACCTATGATATAATTTTGGATAAATGTTTAGGACCATGGAAACTAGACTTCTGTTTTACTCAGTTTCTGAAATGGTGGTGTTACCACACGTTTAGGGGTTAGGCTGGGAAGTCCACTCTCTTCCCTTCACCATATGTCTCCCACAGCTAGCCACAAAATTCCTTCTCTGAAAAGGGTCTGATATCAGTATTGTGCATGAGGTATGGCTGTGTGAAAAAGGACTCTTGATACGTATTGAACTCAGAGTCTCAATGGCTAGTAAGATGTAGTTTTGGCATAGAAGGAGAAAGAAAGATGAAAGGAAAAGAGAAGTAGAAGAGTAGGAAAGAAAGCAAAGACGTAAAGAAATGGCCGGGTACGGTGGATCATGCTTATAATCCCAGCACTTTGGGGGGCTCATTCAGGAGCATCCCTTGAACTCAGGAGTTTGAGACCAACCTGGGCAATGCAGTGAAGCCCTAGCTCTATAAAAGTAAAAAGTTAGCTGTGGTGCATGCCTATAGTTCCATGTACTTGGGAGGCTGAGGTGGGAGGATGGTTCAGCCTGGGAGATAGAGGCTTCAGTGAGCCTTGATCGTGCCACTGTACCCCAGCCTGGAAGACCGAGCAAGACCTTGTCTCAAACAAGCAAACAAAAAAGCATGAAAGAAAGGAAGAGAAGTGAAGAAAAGAAGGTAGAAAGAAAAGAAAAGGAAAAGAAAGAAAGAAAAATAGTGGAAGGGAACAAAGGGCAAGGAAAGTTAAGAAAAGTAAAAAGGAAAGAAAACATGACAAGAAAAGGAAGAGAGAGAAAAGAGAAATTGGAGACTTTGAGTTTCTTTCTGTTTACAGACTTGAGTTGAAACAAGGTTCAAAAGGCAGGCATCTCATTGTGCACTCCTACCTTTGTATAAAGAACAAAACAGCATTTGATCCCAGGTCTCTGCTGACATTAATCAGTAAGGCCTTTTCTCTTACCAAGGCACTACGAGGTGATAAGGGGAGATGGTAGAATAAGCACTAACTAGTAGGAACAACTATTATTTTTGAGCTTTAATGAGGTAGCAGGCACAAAAGGCAGTGAATTTCTACTTAATGATCTGATGCAGTCCTTGAAGCCATGCTATGGGGCTGTGTTGCTTTTATTGAACAAGGCCCTCAGTGTTGTCTGACCTCTTGCTTAGCCAACAGCAACTGATTTAATTCTGGAGCTGTGGAAAGACATGGTTACAGAGTTATTTCATAGCACTCAATTTCTAAACTGTAAGGTGAGAATAGGAAAGAACAGCTATTTCTTTTTAAAGAGAAATCCAGTTGGATGAAGCCAATTTTATGGAGCTTGGGTATGAACAATAAATATGTAAGTGTGTTATAGGCATTTTAGGTGGTTGTCTGATAACAACCTTAGCTCACTTTT
>NW_016107789.1:263781-270736 GCF_001604975.1 Cebus imitator | reverse complement strand
AGAGACAGAGTCTTGCTTTGTTGCCCATGCTAAAGTGCAGTGGTGTGATAGCTCACTGCAGCCTTGACTGCCTGGATCCTCTTGCCTCAGCCTCCTGGGTAGCAAGACTACAGGTGCCCACCTAATTTTATTTTTTCTTTTCTTTTCTTTTTCTTTTTTCTTTTGAGACGGAGTTTCGCTCTTGTTACCCAGGCTGGAGTGCAATGGTGTGACCTCGGCTCACCGCAACCTCCGTCTCCTTGGTTCAATCAATTCGCCTATCTCAGCCTCCCAAGTAGCTGGGACTACAGGCGTGCACCACTATGCCCAGCTAATTTTTTTGTATTTTTAGCAGAGATGGGGTTTCACCATGTTGACCAGCATGGTCTCGATCTCTTGACCTCGTGTTCCACCCGCCTCAGCCTCCCAACTAATTTTATTTTTTGTAGAGATGTGATCTCGCTATGTTGCCCGGGCTGGTCTTGAACTCCTGGCCTCAGGTCATCCTTCCACCTTTGACTACCAAAGTGCTGGGATTACAGGTGTGAGCTACCATGCCCAGTCTGTTGTAATTCTTTAATGCCATCAGGTATGTTGGACATTAAAAGATACTTTAAAAAATTGTCCATCTATACAATAAAACATACTGGATGAACTTTAAGATAACTGTGACTTTGGAAGAATGAAGCCAGGATAGCACACAGACTTCCACTTCCTATCATTTAACAAAGCGGATATTGCCAATTGATTGCTGTACTTGTCCCATCCTGTGCAGATGTGACCTCAACATTCTTCTTCTTATAGCATACCAGGAAGACACTATTTGCAGACACTAGACTGGAGTTGTTATAAAAGATGAAATCTTTTGCCATTCCTATTGTAAAGCATAAGAACATGTTGTCTTTCTATTCTTTTCTTGCTGTTTTCTTTTTCTTTTTTGTTTTATTATCGTTAACCTTATGGAAATTTTTAAGGATAAACAGCCTGGGCTTTGTATTTCCAGCTGAATCACTAAATGGCTCATTGCTTGTTATGCCGCTTTGAAAAGTCAGCCATTTTAGAAGTTCCACTGGGGAATTCTGACAGGATTGCTGAGGCAAAACTTCATTTTACTTTTTGATCTTTTTACCCCGTGCTAGACATCGATGGGAACCAACACCTGGAACAAATGGAAAATTGTATATTTCAGCAGGGAAAGTAAATGGGTCACACCAAGTGAGAATCCTGCCTTTTGGGATGGAAAGTTTTCTCTGATGACAAGTGAATGCTAAGTGACCCTGAATGTTCATGTCCATTTGACTTTTCTTGTCCATGCCTCTTGAAGTTGCGAGCAAAGGCTGGCAAATGACCACACAGAACAAAATACTGTGATAGAAGGGAAGATGTAGGCTGTGGCTTTCAAACTTGAGGAGTGAATTGGTTTCATTAAAACGCATTATTCATAGAATGAAAAATGCAACCCCCATCTTTGTTGACACATGATCATTAGATTCTTCAGGATTCCTTGAATTTGTTTTGCAACTGACATTACACAAATGGTGTCAGAACTTTTTGAGCCAAGGATTCAATTTCAGAATTCAATACTGCAAGAAAAGGAAAACAAATAGGCCTTGTCTGTTAGTATACGATGGCCCGAAAAATACACAACTGCAATTTCATGGCTGACCTGTGCTGTAATTGACTCTTGGTGGTTCACTTACTGAAATTTTAATTCTTTGGACTCTACATTTGGCCAACAATGATCTGTATGTGAAAACCATTACATACCCTCTCTCCGTAAGGGAAAGGAAGACAAGGTAATGGGCATAAGTTTAATTTCTGTGGTGTGATTGAAGAGAGCAGGGGAGTGCTTGATCCTGGCTTTGCAGGAGTTATCAGACTTCTTTGATCCTTAGTTTTTTCACCTGTAACTGGGGTAATAATAGACACATCTCAGGTTTGTTAGGAGGAGGGGAGATGAGTTAGTGCCTGTGGAGTGCCTAGCACAGGGCCTGATATTGAAAGGGCTCAGTAAGTTCTGTTATTTTTTGTTATATCATGGCTTTGAATGGCAGTGGTCTTTCTAGTTTAGATAATACTGAGAAAAATGATCTTGGAACTGTAGAATGGGAAAGCTTCCCTAAGAGCTTTCCTGTGTTTAGATTTTTAATTTTAAGCTTCTGCCTACAGCAGCCTTTTCAACCCTCTTATGATAGGTTGCAAAAATGGCCCACTTCTTCCTTATTCCTCTATCCACACCCATGTGACTTTGAAGCTCCTCCCATTAGGAAGGAGCTCTATTTCCTTGCTTCTTGTTTCTGAATTCTTCATGTGACTTTCTTTGGTCAGTGAATGTTAGCAGACATGATGATGTAAAGGAAGGCTTGAAAAGTTGGCGAGTGTTTTCGCTGGTTCTGAGTCATGCACAATAACATCCCAAGCATTCTCCAGGTTCCTGGGAGGATTTCTTTGAAGCACAGTTCCAGTTGCTCTGAGGCTCACGGAGCCCAGCACAGCAGAAAGTCACTTCTTCCAAATGGTCATATGCCGTGTCTGAAGCCTGCTCTGAGATTCAAAACTGAAGGCCTCAACCAGAAGTATTGCCAGAAAAAGATGTGGAGATGGTAGTTTACCTGTTGTAAAACAAACCCAAAGCACAAGACAGATGTAGTTTTGCTGACCTTAAAATAATGTGCAAAGGGTATGGTTTCATCTTTTTTTTTGAGAAGGAGTCTTGCTCTGCTGCCCAGGCCGGAGTGCAGTGGCACAATCTCCCTGCAACCTCCACCTTCTGGGTTCAAGTGATTCTCATGTCTCAGCTTCCCAAGTAGTGGGGATTACGGGTACCTGTAACCATGCCCAGCTAATATTTGTATTTTTGGTAGAGATGGGGTTTCACCATGTTGGCCAGGCTGGTCTTGAACTCTTGACCTCAAGAGATCTGCCCACCTTGGTCTCCCAAAGTGCTGTGATTACAGACACTGTAATCACAGCTACTGTACCTGGCCAATTTCATCTTATCAAGAGAAAAATATTACATAACTGCCATTATCATGAAAATGCCCAGGATAGTCAGCTGGAGGATGAGAGACACATGGAGAGGAGCCGGTCTTTCTAGCCACAAGCATTTTAGAATATCTGAGCTCCAGCTGACATCCAGATATGTAAGTCCAACCAAGAACAACAAAGCCTCTTGGCTGACCACGCCAGATGAATGAACAATAAAAATTAAATGTTGCATGCCATTGAGGTTTTGTGGTTGTTTGTTATGCAGGCTTATTAAAGCAATCAATAATGGTTAAACTTCTATTACAGCTCTAATTCTCGTGTTACAATTATGGCTTATCTATCAGAGTCTCCACATATATTGTGAAATCCTTGAGAGTAGTGATGGTATCTTATTTACCTTGTACCCCAGGGCCCAGCATAGTACTGGGTAGGTAATAAATATTTGCCACCTGAAGTTCTGGCTTTAATAGGACATTCCTCTACTCACCGGTTGCTTTTTTGCTTACATTCATATTTTCTTTCTAGAATGCCTACTGTGCACCATGTACTATGTTGGATGTTAGGAGTACAAATGTGAGCAAGACTGACATTGGAAAGTCCCATAATTCCTGTAAGGAATGCAAATTGTGTCCACACACGTGCTTTCACATGTGAGTGAAGGAATGCATGAATGAAGTAATCACTTATCAAATCCTTGCTATGTGCCCTAGAGAAAGGGCACTTGAGGTGAGAGAAATGATGGAATTAATGGCAGGAAAAGTGTATTAGAGGTACTTGTGCTTTGGGTGAAAGTTGAATGGAAGGATTGCATTGAGGTGTAGTGGGAGAAAGTTTTAAAATATAGTTCTGCATAGCTTTAGCTGATAGGGCTTTGGATTAAGGTTGAAAATTGGAGTATGTACATGGACCAGGCATGAAGGAAGATGGACGGGTGGGGCTGTACCTATCTAGACAGCACGTGACCACCTAAGGTGCTTGTCCAGGTTTGGCTCAGTGCTCCTTAGACTTCAGTGTGTGCAAGTGAGTGACTTGGGCATCTTACGTTCCAGCAGGACTTGAGCTTCTGCCTTTTTTTTTTTTTTTTGAGACAGAATCTTGCTCTGTTGCTCAGGCTGAAGTGCAGGGGCACGATCTTGGCTCACTGCAACCTCCGCCTCCCAGGTTCAAGTGATTCTCCTGCCTCAGCCTCCTGAGTAGCTAGGAATACAGGCATGTACCACTGTGCTTGGCTAATTTTTGTATTTTTAGCAGAAGACGGGGTTTCCGCGATGTTGGCCAGGCCTCTCTCGAACTCCTGACCTGAAGTGAGCCACCCACCTCCGCCTCCCAAAGTGCTGGGATTGCAGGCATGGGCCACTGAGCTCAGCCGACTCTGCATTTTTAACTAGCTCCTAGGTGATGTTGTGATGCAGATTCTGTGAACCACACTTCGAGGTAACAATCTAGTTGATGTTGCCATGTAGAAATGTGGATTCAGCTTTACCAGCTCACCATATTTTTAAAGAAAACTTGTAAGTTTCTGCTTCACATGAAGTACCTGGATTTTTAATGTTAGTAACCAATGTTCGCAAAACTACGTATAAAATGGGAAACCTCTCTGACTACCTTGTAGAATTATTAACATGAACCATTTTTATTCCAAATGCTAGGATATCACCCCTGCTGCTTTCATCACACTTTGACCTCATATTTCATGGGTTTGCCCTTCATGTTATATGTTTTACATTTCTCTAAATAGATTTTAAGCTTCTTAGGGCCATGGATGGGATCTTATTTTTCTATCTGCTAGACTATGTGGCACAGTGTTTCATACCCAGTGGGAGGTCAGTAGATACTAGTAAACTAACTAATGGAGATAAATGGTACATTTCATAAAGCTGGGATGGATTTTCATATATTATCAGTAGGAGTTTTATTTTGGAGCGGGCAAGCAGAAAAAGTTGCTTAATTTTATTAATCACCCTCACTTTTAAGAAAACATATTAAGAGCTCTGTGAAATCCTCATCTGCATGGAAAAAAGTTTAACATCCCGAGGTTTATGATGGGATTGTCACCGAGCTGTGGGTGAGGAAAGCCATTATGAAAGAAGTGCAGTAGCGGAAGAACAAAAATAACAAACAGTCAAAACTCAGTAAAAGCTCCCATATTCTCCATGATTTGTAAGCCAGTTTTGAAGGACAAAGTGTACATTTTTTCATCAATCCTAGTGTACTTGAAGATGACACAGCATAGCAGAATTTAAGAATGCTTCTTACTGCAGGATTCCAAGTATCTTTGCAGTATCGGCTGTGGACAGGTGACGTTATGATCTTGGCAGACCCTGAAGGATTTACCTCTGAAAACTATCAACTCTTTGCTTATAGCGACGTGTCCCTTTATTGCTGTATGGCCTATTAGAGTTTACTAACTGCTTTGTCAGCAAAATTGACTCTCATAACAGTTCCTATAGGGCAGCATGGAAGATGCCAAGAAAAATATCCCAGACTTGAAGTGGCAAACAGGATAATGATTTTTACCCCCACTATAGTACAAATGTTGTGCAGCTGATTCCCCAGGTATTCACTAAGTCTACAGGGGGGTAGACTGTCTGTTGAGTAGGTCAAGGGTCAGAAACATCTCCAGGAAAGCACTAGATAGCTGATATTTTACTAGATAGTAAATATTTTAGGCTTTGAAGGACATATACAATACCTGTTGAATATTCTCCTTTTTTTTTCATTTTAACATTTCTTTAAACATGTAAAATTCATTTTTACTTTGCAGCCTGTAGGTAAAAACAGGCTGTGGCTTAGAAGGGCGACATCTAGATGTCTTGGCATCTTCTAGACTAGGCTATTTTATAATGCTGTAGGGATGGACATTAACTTGTAAAAACTAATACACTGCGCATGATTCTTGTCTGAAAGGAATGTAAATAACTCCTCTTTATAGGAATGTAACTAAACACAATTGATTCCTATGTGGGAAAGAAAAGGATCATGCCAAATGTTCCAGTTTATTGACCTGTAGGATATTAACTAATTTTGCATATGTCATCAAATTTATTTTGACATTTCTTTGACTGTATTTCTGTTCTTCACATTCTTGTTTGAACCAGTGATAACATCTTACTAGCTCTCTCATTAATTAATGAGTTGAATAAAGTTTTTAACATACATTTATCAGTGTCATAATATAATTATTTGAAAATTATACTGTAACAGTAGTATTTTCCCCTCTCAAAAGGTTAGAAAACTGAATTTACAAGTGGTTAAGGGATTTCCCCAAGTTAAACAAGTACATGGTTGAACTGGAACTAGAATATGGTTTTAGATTCCTAGTGAAGAAGAAGAAAAAGCAATCTGCTATTTTGCCCTTAGTCTAGCTCTGAACAATCTGGAACAATTAATTTTTCTCATCCTGGGAAAATGAGACATTTCCAAAAGAAAGTTTTATTTTTCTAGTACAGAAAGGTTTGCATTTGTGGGAACTCACTCAGGGTGACGGGAAAAAAATATTTAAAAGGTCTTGCATCTCAAGATAGACATTGAATCAGGAACTTTCCAATAGTAGCTGTGAGTGATGGAGGCATCCGTAAACAATTGGACTCATGAAATGGTAGCAGCTTCTAAACACTGTTTCCAGAAATAAGCTGTGAAAATCAGGAAGTCTTGTATTTTGTTATCCAAGGTAGAATCACCTGGTTTTTGTCAAAATTGATCCACACCTTAGCAAATCTAAATTGTAAATATCATGTAGAAAGTTAAGCAGCATAGGCTGGGCGTGGTGGCTCATGCCTGTAATCCCAGCACTTTGGGAGGCTGAGGCGGGTAGATCACAAGGTCAGGAGTTTGAGACAAACCTAGCCTGGCCATTATGGTGAAACCCCATCTCTACTAAAAATATAAAAATTAGCTGGGCATGGTTGTACATGCCTATAATCCCAGCTACTTAGGAGGCTGAGGCAGGAGAATCGCTTGAACCCTGGAGGTGGAGGTTGCAGTGAGC
>NW_016107789.1:237751-263720 GCF_001604975.1 Cebus imitator | reverse complement strand
AAAAAAAAAAAAAAAAGAAAGTTAAGCAATATGTATCATTCATTTTCTGTGTTTTGTGAGTCCCTTTCTTTTAAATATCTGGCTTTATCATATGCAGTAATTTTGTTTTTCTATAGAATTGTTTATAAATTTAAAAAGTACTATTCTAGTTTCTTTTTATTGTACCATTCTTGCCACCAACAAGCCTGGAATTTAAATTTGCAGTAAAATTGCAGTGCTCCAAGAGGCAGGCACACTGCATCTCTACTGGCAAAATTTACTTACATCCCTTTAGTAAGGCGAATCAGAGCTGAGTGTCTCTGCACACAAGTTAAAAAAAAAATGATTCAATATGTTTTCTTTGCACAGATGTTGAGGTGTTGATTGGTTTAAGGTTATCAGTGATTTGCCTGCCTATCTTTCTTTTCTGTTTTCATCTTGTATATAGAGTAGGGTACTATTTATGACATGCAAGGGCAAAATTGGATATGAGCCAATAGGGTTGGATACCCAGAAACCAAAGGCAATAGGACCAAATTCATAGGTAGGATTGTACGCATATGTAGGGGCCTGTCCATGTTGGTACTGCAAATGTCAGCTTTGAGATGTTCGAGAGTCAGAGTTTGAGCATGTATAAGGTCTAAGTTGGCAGGCACTGATAGAGTGAAAAGTATGGTAGCTTTATTGGTCCCAGTCTGATTTTGAGGCATCTTCTTGCTTGGGTCAGATAATTACTTGCTTGGAATTTCTGAGTCCTCCTCTATGGCTGCTACTACAAGCCAGGCCCAGTAGCCACATACCTTTGACTTTCCAGTTCCTTGTTCCACTTCTGTGATAGAAAGAAGCGTGACACCACAGTGTGTGAGCTCTGTCAAGGAGTCAATTGCTTAAGGGGAGAGTGTTGGCAATCTGAGGAATGGGAAACAGATAATGTTTCTCTCCTTCCTTCTACCCATGGACTGCTTGAAGCATAGTTTATCCATAGAGCTTATTTTATTTTATTTTTTTTTTTTCAGGCAAGAGTCTTGCTCCACTGCCCAGGCTGGAGTGCAGTGGCACAATCCTGGCTCACTGCAGCCTCTACCTATCAAGTTCAAGCAGTTCTCATGCCTCAGCCCCCAAAGTAGCTGGGATTACACATGTGCCCTATACCATGCTTGGCTAATTTTTGTATTTTTTTTGTAAAGACGGGGTTTTGCCATTATTGGTCAGGCTGGTCTCAAGCTCCTGGCCTCAAGGGATCTGCCCGCCTTGGCCTCCCAAAGTGCTGCTAGGATTACAGGTGTGAGCCACCATACTGGACCCGTAGAGCTTATCTGAAGAGGTCCCACATGGCTGAGTTATAAGTAACCTACTATATCTCTTTATGGCTCGTTATGAAGCAGTCAGAAATGTGGTAATCATTTTGAATTGTTCTCATTCTCCATCTCACATCGATACGGTTCACTCTCACTTTCCTGTAACTGGACCTGTAAATAATCTTCAGCACTAATCCTTGCCTCAAGCTTTGTTTTCAAGGGAACTCAGGTAAAGACAAGTGTTCCTTATTGCACATACCTGGTATTCTTTCTCAAGACTTGAGGCTTTCATTGCTATTTTAATTTTAAGAAATGGAAAAGGGACAAACAGAAAACACTAATATGATACTTTGTATGAAGTAGGATTAAATTTAGTTATTCTGGCGTGTTCCACATCTGTGATGCACAAGGGTTCAAGGACCTAAGAGGGAATGGTCGGGCATAAGAAAAGACATAGACAAAAACATGTGGAAAGCTGGGCCCGGTGGTCCAGGAGGTAAGGATGTCACTCTCTCCGGCCCCAACCTGTCTCAGTGTACTTTATTTTATATGTTCACAAAGCACATAGCAGAGGGAGGGTGCAGTTACTTAGAACAGCCTGTGGTTATTATTCTCATACTTCAGTTAACATACTTCAGCTAAAAACTATCTTGCAGCAAGGTCAGCGAAAGCTGGTTATCTCTCTAGGCCCGTCTGTTCTTCTCCAAGATATACACATCCTCCTATTATGGTTTTACTTCCCTGAAGTTCAACCAAAGTTCACAGCAGCCTTGCTGCTGATCCCCCAGAGGGGGTGTGCTACTCTGGCTCCCTGCAAGTTATAAGTAGCAACAACAGAACAACAAAATACAAAAATAAAGTAGCTTATGTAAGATATAAGTTTATATCTCTCCCATAAAAGTCTAGAGTTAGGCAGTGCAAACTAGCATAGTGGTTTTTCTGCATGAAGTTCTTAGGAATGCAGTCTACTTTCAGCTCGCTGTCTACTCTTCCATAGTGCAGGGATTTGGTTACCGCATGGAATGGGTCCACCGCTTTAGGGTTTTCATGAAGCTGTAATCAAAGTGTTGACTGGGGCTGGAGTCTCATTTGAATGATTGACCAGGAAAGACTCACTCTCAGGCTCATTTGATTATTGGCAGGATCCAATTTTTTGTGGCCTCTTGTACCAGAGACCTCATTTACTTGCTGGCTATTGACCAGAGGCTGCCCTCATTTCCTGCCCCAACATGGCAGCCTGCTTCACCAAAACGTGCAAGTTGAGAAGGCAATAGAAAGACTGTTAGCAAGATGGATGTTTTCAGTTTATGAACACAGCTATGGAAGTGACATCATATCATCTTTGCTGCATTCCATTGGTTAGAAGTAAATCACAGGCCTGCCCATCCTCAGGGTAGGGGGTAAAACAGGGGTGTGAACACTAGGAGGTAGAGGTAATTAGGGGCTGTTTTAGAGTTTGACTACCAGAAATAATTTAGTTTCACATATCTGTGGGTGAGTGGGGTTGAGAGGCTGTGTCTTACCTTAAAGTCTGCCGGATTTGATCTGTGCTGTGTATTTGTCATCCTACTTAAGAGTATGTAGGTTAGTGGGGAATGTGCTTCTCACAGTGATGACAGAGGCACAAGAGAGCAAGCTGAACTACATGTGTGCGTTTCTGATCTCTACTTGCCTCACATTCACTAATATCCCGTTGTCCAAACAAGTCACATGGCTATGCCCAAAGTTAAGGGGTAGAGAAATGCACCTTGTTCTTTAGTGGAAGTTATGCAAATCATGTGTATGCATGGAAGGTGAAGAATTGAGCCCAACAGTTCAATTTGCAACAGTGCAAAAACATGAAGAGACAGTATTATTTTGGTGAAAGTGGCCTTGTGACTCAATCCACACATTGCAAGTGAACTTCTTGCTTTGATTACATGAGTTATTTGAAACCAAGCTACTTATTTGAATAAACAGATGTTATGTCCATGCTATGGTTGGATAGTAGGGGTGGGTACTAGCTTACTACTTACCACACTGGCATGTACTAATACAGAGATTGCAAGTGATGGATCAAATCTAGCCCTTTCCCCCTATTTGCTTTTGTAGAGCTTTCAAGTTGAGAGTGGTTTTTACACTTTTAAACAGTTGAAAAGCAATCAGAAGAATACCATGTCATGACACATGAAAATTAGATAAAATTCAAATTTCTGTATCCATAAAGTTTTATATGAACATAGCCATACTCATTCATTTACATATTTTCTATGCTGTTTTCACACTAGGATGGCTGCAATGACTGTTGAGTAGTTGCAGCAGAGATTGCATACCTTGAAAAGCCTGAAACATTTATTATCTGGTTCTTTCCAGAAAAATATGCAAACTCCTACACAAATAAAGTGCTGCATATATGTATACATGTCACTTAATTAAAATTTTAGCAGTATAAGAGAAATGGATATCACTTAATTAAAATGTCAAAGGTATAAGATAATTGGAGATAATTTTTCAAGTACTATTCTTTAGAGATGTGGAAATTGGGCAAGATAGCCAAAGCAACAACTGCCTTAAGTCATACATTATGTGAATGGCAAAACTTGAGAATATTTCCCAATGAAAAAATTAATACAACTATCATCCAACATTTTTTCTAAGTTTCATTAAAAAAAAAGTTTAAAATAGGATAGGCCAAAGGGTTATGCCATCTCATCTACATTTGCTACACAATTTATTTTCATTCATATTGTGATCTTTTTTGATTAATGTGATGAACGCTTCTCACGTGGTTGGGAAATGTATCAATTATGGGGTTAATTAATGTTGATGTTCAAACTCAGAATGGAGTCATTAATCGACTGCATCTGTTTGATGGGGGCTTAATTAATTAGGCTCTGAAAACCTCTTCTGATAAACTCCACTCCATGCTAATGAGCCCCATGGATCACTGTATTAAGCTCTAGCTGTTGCCACCTTTCCCCTGACTATTAAGGCCATGTTTAATTTGTTCACATGGTTCTCAGAGTCAATAGCTAGGCCTTTGCTTTTACACCATCTAATGGGAGTTAGGAATATTCACTCTCTAATTCAGTGCAGTGCCTGCATAATGCATACAATAGAAGAAGCTGACGAGCTAGAGATTGTTAAACACTAAACAAACAAACAAACAAAATAGTCAAAATGGCATTAAGTATGAGAGTAATGTAAAGGTAAAATAGTCTTCATAAAAAGAGCCAACAAAGCTTTAAGTTTAATGTGTTTTCTATAAAGTAGCACAGAGATAGAAATTTCAGGTTTTTTTCCGTTTTTATATTTTTTAAAGAGATTCTGCTCTGTGAGCCAACCTGGAGTGCAATGGTATAATTATGGTTCACTGTCACTTTGAACACCTGGGCTCCGGGGACACTCCTGTGTTTGCCTCCCAAGTAATTAGGATTACAGACATGCTACTATGCTCAGCTAATTTTGTTTTCTTCTTATTATTCTTTTTTTTTTTTGTAGAGGCAGAGTCCCCCTGTGTTGCCCAGGCTGGTCTTAAATTCCTGGGTTCAAGCGACCCTCCTGCTTCAGCCTCCTAAAGTTCTGGGATTACAGGTGTGAGCCACCATGCACAGTCAGAAATCACAGGGTTTAAATGACATTTTTTTTTCTTCTCCATTCTTTTAAAAATAAATAATTAAATAAATAAGTAAATATTTATCTTTATTGGGGTTTAATTTACATATAGTAAATTCACAGATCTCAAGTGCACAGTTTAATTAGTTTTGAAAAATGATGTGCCAAGGTAATCATGGCCCTAATCAAGACAGATAATATTTTTAACACCGCCTCATAATTGCTTACGTCCCCTTCCAAACAATCCCCCTGCCCAGAAGCAACGATTTTTTTTATTATCAGAAATTAATTTTTCCTATTCTTGAACTTCATATAAATGAAACCTTACAGAACGTGTTCTTTTTTGTCTGACTTACTTCATTCAGTAAGCACCCCTAGATAATGAGAACAGCCCCTGGCTGACACCCAGCCAGGAAATAAGGATCTCAGTCTTACAACCACATAGAACTGAATTCTGCCAACAGCATAAGTGAGCTTGCAAGTGGATCCATCTCTAGGGCCTCTAGAAAGGGATATAGCCCTGCCAAGCTCTTGATTTTGACCTTGTGAAACCTGGAGCAGAACATGAGTTGATCAATGCAGTATCCAGACTTCTGAATTACAGGCTGTGAGATAAGTAATGAGTATTGTTTTAAGCCATTAAAATTGGGATAATTTGTTATATGGCAGCAATAAGAAACTAATACATCAGGGTTAAATATTCATAAGCCTACATCAGCCAAGAAGAAATATAAATGAATATATGTGTATTGCTTGGGCTGGGTGTAAAATGAAAAATAGTAACTGGTCCTTTGCCTCAGTCTTTGGGGAGGCAAGAGGGAATGGTGGGGACTGTGGAAAACTGGAGGGTGCATGTTTTATCTAAAGAAAATCATCCCTACTAAGATCCAGCATATTGTAGTAACATAAGCCCTATGTTGCAAGTTGTGATTCTTCAAGATAAGCTAGATATTCAAATTTTAATGCAACATTTCTTTATTTTAGACAATTGACAGCTAATGCTATTTATATATACAAACAAAATATGATTGGGAAATAGATGTAACTTGAGGGGTATCAGTTTGTTGCTTTTTGACAAGATACCCTGAACTTATTTGACCCTGCCAATAGGGAAAGCATAATGTGAAATTTATAATAAAAAAACCACAAGGCCAGTTCTGAATCACTACTGAATGATTATTTACATATTTAAATGTCATCTCTAAAATGGGAATAATCATTCCAATTTAATAAGTATGTGAGGATTAATTATGAAAATGGCATATAATACCTTGCATATCAGTATGTGTTAGCTATTATTTTTATTTTACTAGTACAGTGATGGGTGCAGTTTAGAACTAGTTGTCAGATTTATAAGATGCAATAGACTTTAGTCAGTCAAACACTATCTCTACTCAGCTTTATAGAAAGATACAGGATGGGAAATACATTCTGTATAAAGATGTATAGTACTAATACCTTTATCTCATCAGGGGCCCAGCAGCTACCCAAGGACAAGGCTTCCCTTGCCCTCTCACCCGCAAGACTGTGTGGGCTTATGCAGAACAAGAACTTCATACGTGTGCATCTCTTTGACAGAGAGCAGCTGAGGCCTTGGTTTGCCATCAGTTCTATCCACATAGGCCCATAGTCCGCATGCCAATCACAGCTCCACAGATCAGGGTTTCATGGCAAAGAAGGACAACATAACCTTCCATATTTATCTCAACTCTATAAAGGTTTCCAAGGAAATAAGACTCTGACTTCCATTTTTTTCTGGACAGGCTTGGGTCAGCCCAGATGGATATAAACTCTTTTCTTATAATTAGTAACAATCCTTTGGAGGTGAGGTATTAGTTTCCTGTGGATGCTATCACAGATTACCATAGATTTCGTGGTTTAAAACAACAAAAATTTATTCTCACATACTTCTGGTGACCAGAAGTCCAAAATCAAGGTGTTGGCAGGACCAGACTCCCTCCAAGTCTCTAGGGGAGAATTCTTTCTCGACTCTTTCAGCTTCTGTTTGCTCTAGGCATTCAATGGCTTGCAGCTGCATAACTCCAATCTTTGCTGCTAGATTGACAGGGCTTCTTTTCTGACTATTTTAAGACATTTGTCTTTGGATTTAGAGCATACTCAGCTAATCCAGGATGATCTTATCTTGAGATCCTTATTTAATCACATCTACAAAGATTACATTTTTTTTTTTTTTTTCCAAATAAGCTAACAAATTCCAGAGGTTAGGATATAGACATATCTTTTTGGGGCTACCATTCAGCCTAGGTAGGTAGTGAGCATATTATTGCTCCTACTATATGATTCTCCCTCTTGGCAGCCAAGGATATAAGAACATGGGCAGCTAATTAAGACATTATGACCAGTAAAAAGCTAAATGGCTTGGACACGGATTGAATCAGTGATGTCGGTTTCTTTAGCCTTGTCCTTTGCTTTTAGGAGAAAATCGGCTTTTGAAGGGTGGGGATCTAGTCTCTGGGCACCACATCCCCTTTTATTCTTCCTGCTGCAGCTAATAAAGGCCATTTTTATCATTAAAAAAGGAGGGAAAAGTGGACATCATAATGAGGACTTTTGTTAAAGACAAATGTGTGGTGTTAAGTGTCCCCTTAGAATGTACCATGACCGCAGTTCAGCTGGGCCTAATATGCGAGTGATTGAGTTGTGTTCCTTTTGGTCTCTCTTTTAAAGTTGGTTTGATTTTTCTTTAATGACCCAGCTCCCAGAAGCATGACTTTTAACTTCTCAATCATGGATCAGTTGATTGGTTTGTAATTTTTCTTTTCTTTTTTTAGACAGGTCTTTCTCTGACGCCCAGGCTGGAGTGCAGTGGCTTGATCTTAGCTCAGTGCAATCTCTGCCTCCTGGGTTGAAGCTATCCTCCTGTCTTAGCCTCCCGAGTAGCTGGGATTACAGGCGAGTGCCACCATTCCTGGCCAACGATATATAATTGTTATCATTGCTGATCATTAATGTGTTTTCCAGGAGCTAAAAAAAGCAGTGAGTGTACATGCTTGCTCAGACAAACACTGGATCATTCTTTGCTGGAGGAAGCAATCATTCATATCCATTTTCTCTAGCCTGCATCTAGGGAATTCAGATTTTAGACTTCATGTGTCTGTTAATGGCAGGGGGCTTGGAATTGCAAAACGGCTCCTCATATAGCTTTAGATCTAGGAAAGCATCAGGGGGTTGGCTTATACCTTCCTCCTGAAATAAGAAATTAGCACCTTGTGTGAAAACTCATTCCACACGTTAGTCACCAGGCGAACCTTTGTCCCATGTTAATGTGCTCATCTGGTGTGAATCTATGGCTTCATTTTCTTTTCAGTGTGTAGTGTAATGTATTCTCTCTTAGTCTCAGTTTTATGAAATAATGGGGAAGAAAAAGATGTAGCGAGGTTATTAAACCCTTCTCCAGCCTTGGAATATTCTTGACTCTTACTCTTCTTAACTCATTGAAGTGATTTAACTTTGATTACTCAGATAATTCAGGCGAAAGACCTATTCTCTTGCTTTCACTGTTTAGGCCTGCCAGTGATTACCTGTTTAAGGAAAGGCAGTGGGTTTAACAATTCCATTAAATTTCACACCCTATAAAACACAGAAGTCATTGCAGCATCAGTGCTGCATGAGTTTAATAATGGGAACTAATGCTTTACGGAACCACACAGTTTACAAAGCACTTTCTATTTATTATTCTATTTAAGTTTTGTGAGATGGGTGTTATTATATCCATTTTAAAAATGAGATAGGTGTAGGGTCAGAGCACTTAAATAGCTAATAGATAACAGTGTCTGTGGTGACATAGCCAGTTAGTTAATGCTGGAGCCGGGACTTGAACCTAATACCTCCTCCTTTCTTTTATACAATATGAGTTCTTTTAATCCAGGCACAGTTGTTCAGGCAGTTGAGAGCAAGGACCATGGGAAACTTATTTGTTACAACTGTGGAATTTAAAAGACAGTCGGGACCTTAAGGGTCATTGAATTGTATCACTTAATTTACACAATGGGAGTTGGAGTTATGCTTCCCACTGTCCTTTGAAAACTCTAGGCTTAGTTAGACAGATCTGAGCTTGCGAAGACAAATGCTTCAGCCTTTTTTACAGGGAGTTGAGAAAGCTGAGTTCAGAAAGGGCAAGGAGCTTATCCAAGGCTGCACAGCTGGCTTGTGGTACAGTTGAGAGTTTTGATCCAGATCTCATATCATTTGGTCCCATGCCTAAGTAGCCTCTTAGCACTTAGAGTGAATTTCACTTACCAGTTTACTTTGGAATTCACATAAGTTTTCTTATAAAGCAATTTTTAAAATGCTGGTTAAATAGGAAGGCCATTCATGGACTTCTGTGTGAGCCATGAAATGCTCTCCAGAAATATAAAGTTACAACTGGGATTCTCTCTGAAATAATTAAGTATCCTAAGAAAGATGTATAAATATTATCCAAAATATCCAACTACAGCGAAACTCTCTGAACAAAGTCCCCAGAATAGAACTAGAATGAGCCACACTTTCTGATAAACAAACTTAGAAATAATTGATAAATGAAAACACAAATAGATAAGCAGAAGTTTTATTAATTGGAAGTTATAAATATCTTTATTAGGTAATTCCTGGGTCAGAGAGAAAAATCCAAACCACATTTGCTGAATATTTAGAAAATATAGATATCAAAAAAGTCACATATAAGATGTATTAGGATGTGGCCACAGTTGAACTGAGTGGAAAATTCATATGCTTAAGTACTCACACCTGTAATCCAAGCACTTTGGAGGCCAAGGTGGGTGGATCACCTGAGGTTGGGAGTTCAAGACCAGCCTGACCAACATGGTGAAACCCCGTCTTTAAAAAAAAAAAAAGGGTAAGAAAGAAACAATGAATCGATTATTCACTGTGACAAGTTAAAATTATTGTGATAAAAGACCCAACAAAAGCATAAATATGAATTTTATACATATCTATTATTGTTACTTATTTACAGAATTAATTAGAAGAAAGAAGAAAGAGAAGACATATCAGCAAATTGGTGGAATAGGACGTTCCTGCTCATATTCCCTCAAAGCAACAATAATTTGGCAGCCATCCATGGATGAAAGTGCCTTATGAAAGCTTTGGAATCCAGGTAGGAGGTTTTCAAAACGCTGGTAGAATTCCAGACTGAGGAGGACTATTTGGAAAGGGATGACCTGAGCCCAGGTGTAGGCTTGCTGACCACGGTCCTGGCTACAGACCCAGAAATGGCCTCATCCCCTTGTGGAGTGGGTTACGCTCCATCTGGCCTTGGTCCTGCTGCTAGATTCATTCATCAAGGGACACAGGAGGAATCAAGCCTAACTATGCCTCAGGTGACACACCCACCGATCTCAGTCTTAGCTGTAGACCCTTATGTGGCCCTGTAATTTGGCTCCAGCCCCTCTCAGCTGCAGTCTGAGACAGTGTTGACCACCCACAAACCCAGCAGGCACACCCATCTGTGTCCCCAGAATCACACCTGCAGATCTTGGTATCAGCTGTGAACCCTAAAGTAGCCTTATGACAAGGTGCCAGCTCCTTATATATAGTATAGTATACTGCTAGTATGGAAACACTACTGATTTCTGTATGTTGACTTTGTATCCTGTTACTTTGTTGAGTTCATTTATTAGTTCTAGCAATTTTTTAATGGAGTCATTAGGATTTTCTACATATTTGATTATGTCATCCACAGAGATGATTTTACCTTGTTCTTTTTGATTGGTATGCCTTTAATTTATTTTTCTTGCCCGATTACTCTAAGACTTTCAATACTATGTTGAGTAGTAGTGGTGAGAGAGGGCATCCATGCCTTGTTCTGGATCTTAGAGAAAAAGCTTTCAGTTTTTCCATATTCAATATAATGTTAGCTGTGTGTTTCTCGTATATGACCCTTACTGCATTGAGGTAAATCATTTCTATTTTATTTTGCTGAGAGTTACCATTTAACATGAAACGATATTATATTTTGTCAAATGCTTTTTCTGCATCTATTGAGATGATCATGTGAGTTTCTTGGCTTTTCATTCTGTTAATGTGGTGTATCATGTTTATTGATTGATATATGCTGAACCATCTTTGCATTCTATGGATAAATCCCACTTGATCATGGTGTATGATTCTGTTAATGTGTTCTTGAATTTGGTTTGCTAGTATTTTATGGAGAATTTTTGCAATGATGTTCATCTTGGATATTGGCCTGTAGTTTTCTTTTCTTGTGCTATAGTTGTCTGGCTTTGAAATCAGGATGATGCTGGCCTCGTAAAATGAGTTTGAAAGTGTTCCTTCCTCTCTAAATATTTTGGAATCAGTTGAGAAGAGTGGCATTAATTTTTCTTTAAATGGTTGGTAGGATTTACCCGTGAAGGCATCTGGTGCCAAGCTTTTCATTCTTGGGAGGTTTTTGATTACTAATTTAATCTGTTTACTCATTAATGGTTTGTTCAGCTTTTCTATTTCTTTGTGATACAGTCTTGAAGGTTGCATGTTGCTAAAACGTTACAAATTTCCTCTAGATTACCCAGTTTGTTGGCATATAATTGTTCATGGTATCCTCTTATGGTTCTTCACATTTCTGTGATATTTGTTGTAATGTCTCCTCTTTCATTTATAATTTTATTTGAATCTTCTTTTTGTCTTGATTAGTTTAGCTGAAGATTTTTCAATTTTATTTACCTTTTTCAAAGTAAACTCTTGGTTTTGTTGATTTTTAAAATTATTTTTCTATTTTATTTCTAGTCTAACCTTTATTATTTCCTTCCTTCTGCTAACTTTGGCTGTACAATCATTTTTCTTTAGAGACAGGGTTTTGCTCTGTCACCAAGTCTGGAGTGCTGTGGTATAATTATGGCTCACTACAACCTCAAACTCCCAGGCCAAAGTGATCCTCCCACCTCAGCCTCCTCAGGAGTGACCACACCCAAATAATTTTGTATGTGTGCAGAGCCAGAGTCTTGCTATGTTATCCAGGCTAGTCTCAAACTCTTGGCATCAAGTGATCCTTCTGTCTTGGCCTCTAAAAGTGCTGGGATTACAGATATGAGTCACCATGTCCAGCTT
This sequence comes from Cebus imitator, assembly GCF_001604975.1. Classification (NCBI taxonomy): domain Eukaryota; kingdom Metazoa; phylum Chordata; class Mammalia; order Primates; family Cebidae; genus Cebus; species Cebus imitator. The sequence continues at coordinate 251,781 of NW_016107789.1, read as the reverse complement.
TAACTTTCGGTTTAGTTTCTTCTTTTTATAGTTCCATGAGTTGTAAAGTTAGATTGTGCAGTTGACGTATTTTCTCTTTTTTAATGTAGGCGTTTAACATTATAAATTTCCTTGTTAATACTGCTTTTGCTGCATCCTATAAGTTTCAGTAAGTTGTATTTTTTTTTTTTTTTTTTTTTTTTTTTTTAATTTGTTTTTTTTTTTTGAGACAGGATCTCATTCTGTCACCAGGCTGGAGTGCAGTGGCACAATTATGGCTCTGCTCACTGCTACCTCAACCTCCCAGGTTCAGGCAGTTCTCCCACTTCAGCCTCCCGAGTAGCTGAGATTACAGGTGTGTGCCACCATGCCCAGCTAATTTTTGTAAATTTTGTAGAGATGGTGTTTCACTATGTTGCCCAGGCTGGTCTTGAACTCCTGGGTTCAAGTGATCCACTCACCTTGGCTTCCCAAAGTGCTGGGATTACAGGCATGAGCCACCATGCCTGATGTAACTTGTACTTTCATTTTTGATTATCTCAAGGTATTAAAAAATTCCCTTTTGATTTCCTCTTTTACCCAATTATTGTTCAAATATGTGTTATTTAGATTCCAAATGTTTGTGACTTTTTCTGTTTTCTTTCTGTTATTCATTTATAGTTTTATTCATTATGGTCTGAGATGATTCTTGGAATAATTTTAATCTCTTGAATTTGTTAAGACTTGTTTTGGCCGGGCGTGGTGGCTCACGCCTGTAATCCAAGCACTTTGGAGGCCAAGGCAGGCAAATCACCTGAGATCGGGAGTTTGAGATCAGCCTGACCAACATGGTGAAACCCTGTCTTAAAAAAAAAAAAAAAAAAAAAAAAAAGACTTCTTTTGTGACCTACCATGTGATCTATCCTGAAGACCATTCCATGTGCTCTTGGGAGAAATGTGTATTCTGCTCCTGTTGGGTGGAGTGTTCTTTAAGTGTCTGTTAGATTCATTTGATCTATAGTGTTTAAGTCAACTGTTTTTTTACTGATTTTTGGACTGAATGTTGTATCCATTATGAAAGAGGGATATTGAAGTCCCTTACTATTATTGCATTGGTATTAATTTTTCCCTTAAGATCTGTCAATATTTGTTTTATCTATTTAGGTGCTCTGGTGTTGACTGCATATATATTTTCACTTATTATATTTTCCTATTGAATTGATACTTTCATTTTTATGTAATAATCTTTGTCTCTAATGACAGTTTTTGCTTTAGAGTATATTTGTCTAATGTAAGTATAGCTACCCCTAATCTTTTGTCCCCTTTTGCATGAAATGTGTTTGTTCATCCCTGCGTTTTCAGTGTGTGTGTCTTTATATATAATGTAAGTCTCTTGTAGACAGCATGTCTCAAGATCTTGCTTTTTAATCCATGCAGCCATTTCATTCCTTTTGTTATGCAGTTTAACTAATTTACATTTAAAGTAATTATTGATAAGTAAGGACTTACATTACAATTTTGTTAATTGTTTTTCTGTCTATTGTGTAGTATTTTTGTTCTTTTCTTCCTCTTTGCTGTCTTCGATTATTTGATAGTTTTCTGATAGTGGTTTGGATCAATTTCTTCTTTATCTTTTGTGTATCGATTATATTTTTCCTTTATGATTACCATGAGGTATGTATAAATTTTCTTATAGTTATAATTGTGTATTTTAATTTGATAACAATTTAGTTCAATTGCACACAAAAAAATCTACATTTTTCCCTACTATTTTGTGTTCTGGAAGTCAAAGTTTTTTTTTGGTATAAATTATTTTTATTTATGAGTTTTCTATATATTTAATCACCAATTCTTCAGAAATACTTCAATAATTTTTTAAATTACCACATCTTTAAAATGTAAATAAACTAAGATTTTATTTTTCTTTTTTTCTTTTTTTAAAATTATATTTTAAGTTCTGGGGTACATCTGCAGAATGTGCAGGTTTGTTACATATGTATACACGTGCCATGGTGGTTTGCTGCACTCATCAACCCATCATCTACATTAGGTATTTCTCCTAATGCTGTCCCTCCTCTAGCCCTCAATCCCCAGACAAGAACCAGTGTGTGATGTTCCCCTCTGTGTGACCATGTGTTCTCACTATTCATCTACCACTTATGAGTGAGAACATGTGGTGTTTGATTTTCTGTTCCTTTGTTAGTTTGCTGAGAATGATGGTTTTCAGCTTCATCTATGTCCCTGCAAAGGACATGATCACATCCTTTTTTATGGCTGCATAGTATTCCATGGTATATATGTGCCACATTTTCTTTATCTAGACTATCATTGATGGGCATTTGGGTTGATTCCAAGTTTTTGTTATTGTGAACAGTGCCACAATAAACATATGTGTGCATGTGTCTGTATAACAGAGTAATTTATAATCCTTTGGGTATACACCCAGTAATGGGATTGCTGGCTCAAATGGTACTTGTGGTTCTAAATCCTTGAGGAATCACCACTCTGTCTTCCACAATGGTTGAACTAATTTTCACTCCCACCAAGTATAAAAGCATTCCTATTTCTCCACATCCTCTCCAGCATCTGTTGTTTTCTAACATTTTAATGATTGCCACTCTAACTGGCATGAGATAGTATCTTGATTTTCATTTCTCTAATGACCAGTGATGATGAGCTTTTTTTTCATATGTTTGTTGACTGTGTAAATGTCTTCTTTTGAGAAGTGTCTGTTCATATCCTTTGCCCACTTTTTGATGAGATTGTTTGTTTTTTTCTTGTAAATTTGTTTATGTTCTTTGTAGATTCTGGATATTAGCCCTTGTCATATGGATAGATTGCAAAAATGTTCTCCCATTCTGTAGGTTGCCTGTTCACTCTGATGGTAGTTTCTTTTGCTGTGTAGAAGCTCTTTAGTTTAATTAGATCCCATTTGTCAATTTTGTCTTTTGTTGCCATTACTTTTGGTGTTTTAGTCAGGAAGTCTTTGCCCATGCCTATGTCCTAAATAGTATTGCCAAAGTTTTCTTCTAGGGTTTTAATGGTTTTAGATCTTACGTTTAAGTCTTTAATCTATCTTGAGTTAATTTTTGTATAAGGTGTAAGGAAGGGATCCATTTTCACTTTCTGCATGTGGCTAGTCAGTTTTCCTAACACCATTTGTTAAATAGGGAATCCTTTCCCCATTGCTTGTTTTTGTCAGGTTTGTCAAAGAACAGTTGGTTGTAGAAGTGTGGTGTTATTTCTGAGGGCTCTTTTCTGTTCCATTGGTCTATATGTCTATTTTGGTACGAGTACCATGCTGTTTTGGTTAGTGTAGCCTTGTAGTATAGTTTGAAGTCAGATAGCGTGATACCTCCAGCTTTGTTCTTTTCACTTAGGATTTTCTTGAGTATATGAGCTCTTCTTTGGTTTCATATGAAATTTAAAGTAATTTTTTCTAATTCTGTGAAGAATGTCAATGTTTGTTTGATGGGAATAGCACTGAATCTATAAATTACTTTGGGCAGTATGGCCATATTCACGATACTGGTTCTTCCTATTCACAAAGATGGAGTGTTTTTCCATTTGTTGGTGTCCTCTCTTATTTCCTTGAGCAATAGGTTTGTAGTTCTCCTTGAAGAGGTCCTTCACATCCCTTGTTAGCTGTATTCATAAGTACTTTATTCTCTTTGTAGCAAGGGAGTTTATTCATGATTTGGCTCGATGCTTGTCTATTGTTGGTGTGTAGGAATGCTTGTGATTTTTGCACATTGATTTTGTATCCTGAGACTTTGCTAAAGTTGCTTATCCGCTTAAAGAGTTTTTTGGGCTGAGACAATGGGGTTTTCCAAATATAGAATCATGTCATCTGCAAACAGAGACAATTTGACTTCCTCTCTTCCTATCTGAATACCCTTTATTTCTTTCTCTTGCCTGATTGCCTTGGCCAGAGCTTCCAATACTATGTTGAATAGGAGTGGTGAGAGAGGGCATCCTAGTCTAATGCCAGTTTTCAAAGGGAAAGCTTCCAGCTTTTGCCCATTCAATATGATATTAGCTGTGAATTTTTCATATATAGCACTTATTATTTTGAGATACATTTTATCAATACCTAGTTCATTTACTTTTTAGCATGAAGGGGTGTCGAATTTTATAAAAGCCTTTTTTTTGTATTTATTGATATAATCATGGTTTTTGTCATTGGTTCTGTTCATGTGATGGATTACATTTATTGATTTGCATATGTTGAATCAGTCTTCCCTCCCGGGGATGAAGCCGACTTGATTGTGGTAGGTAAGCTTTTTGATGTGCTGCTGAATTCAGTTTGCCAGTATTTTATTGAGAATTTTTGCATTGATGTTCCTCAGGGATATTGGCCTCAAATTTCCTGTTTTTGTTGTGTCTCTGCCAGGTTTTGGTATCAGGATGATGTTGGCCTCATAAAATGAATTAGGAAGGAATCTCTCTTTTTCTATTGTTTGAATTAGTTTTAGGAGGAATGGTGCCAGCTCCTCTTTGTACATCTGGTAGAATTTGACTGTGAATCTGTCTGGTCCTGGACTTTTTTTGGTTGGTATGCTATTATTTGCAACCTCAATTTCAGAACTTATTATTGGCCTATTCAGGGATTTGACTCTATCCTGGTTCAATCTTGGGAAGGTGTATGTGTCTAGGAATTTATCCATTTCTTCTAGATTTTCTAATTTATTTCCATAGCGGTGTTTATTGTATTCTCTGGTGGTAGTTCGTGTTTTGTGGGATCAGTAGTAATATTCCCTTTATCATTTTTTATGGCATCTATTTGATTCTTCCTTTTTTTCTTCTTTATTAGTCTGGCTAGTTGTCTATCTATTTTGTTGATCTTAAAAAAAACAGCTCCTGGATTCATTGATTTTTTGAAGGGTTTTTTGTATCTCTATCTCCTCTAGTTCTGCTCAGATATTAGTTATTTCTTGTCTTCTGCTAGGTTTTGAATTTGTTTGCTCTTGCTTCTCTAGTTCTTTTAATTGTGATGTTAGGGTATTGATTTTAGATCTCTCCTCTTTTCTCTTGAGAGCATTTATTGCTATAAATTTCTCTCCAGACACTGCTTTAAATGCATTCCAGAGATTCTGGTATGTTGTGTCTTTGTTCTCACTGGTTTCAAATAACTTCTTTATTTCTGCCTTAATTTCATTATTTATCCAATAGTCATCCAGGAGCAGGTTGTTCAGTTTCCATGTAGTTATGCAGTTTTGAGTGAGTTTCTTAATCCTGAGTTCTAATTTGATTGCACTGTGGTCTGAGAGACTGTTTGTTATGATTGCTATGCTTTTGCATTTGATGAGGATTGTTTTATTTACAATTATGTGGTCAATTTTAGAATATGTGTGATGTTGTGCAAGGAAGAATGTATATTCTGCTGATTTGGGGTGCAGAGTTCTGTAGATGTCTATTAGGTTCACTTAGTCTAGAGCTGAGTTCAAGTCCTGGATATCTTTGTTAATTTTCTGTCTCATTGATCTGTCTAATATTGACAGTGGGGTGTTAAAGTCTCCCACTATTATTGTGTGGGAGTCTAAGTCTCTCTGTAGGTCTCTATGAACTTGCTTTATGAATCTGGGTGCTCTTGTATTGGAGCATATATATTTAGGATAGCAAGCTCTTCTTGTTGCATTGATTCCTTTAACATTATGTAATGCCCTTCTTTGTCTCTTTTGATCTTTGTTGGTTTAAAATCTGTTTTGTCAGAGACTAGGATTGCAACCGCTGCTTTTTTTTTTTTTGCTTTCCATTTGCTTGGTAAATCTTCCTCCATCCCTTTATTTTGAGCCTATGTGTGTCTTTGCATGTGAGATGGGTCCCCTGAATATAACACACTGGTGGGTCTACTCTTTATCCAATTTGCCAGTCTGCATCTTTTAATTGGGGCATTTACATTTAAGGTTAACATTGTTATGTGTAAATTTGATCCTGTCATGATGCTAGCTGGTTACTTTGTGCCTTAGTTGATACAGTTTCTTTATAACACTGATGGTCTTTACAATTTGGTATGTTTTTGCAGTAGCTGGTACTGGCTGTTTCTTTTCATGTTTAGTGCTTTCTTCAGGAACTCTTGTAAGGCAGGCCTGGTGGTGACAGAATCTCTCAGCATTTTCTTGTCTGTAAAGGATTTTATTTCATCTTTGCTTATGAAGTTTAATTTGGCTGGATATGAAATTCTGGGTTGAAAATTTTTTTCTTTAAGAACATTGAATATTGGTTCCCACTCTCTTCTGGCTTGCAGGGATTCTGCCGAGAGATTTGCTGTTAGTCTGATGGGCTTCCCTTTGTGGGTAACCTAACCTTTCTCTCTGGCTACCCTTAACATTTTTTCCTTAATTTCAACCTTGATAAATCTGACAATTATGTGTCTTGGGATTGCTCTTGTTGAGGAGTATCTTTGTGGTGTTCTCTGCATTTTCTGAATTTGAATGTTGGCCTGCCTTGATAGGCTGGGGAAGTTCTCCTGGATAATATCCTTAAGAGTGTTTTCCAACTTGGTTCCATTCTTCCTGTCACTTTCAGGTACACCAATCAAGACTTGGTTTTTTCACATAGTCCCATATTTCTTGGAGGCTTTGTTCATTTCTTTTTACTCTTTTTTTCTCTAATCTTGTATTCTGGCTTTATCTCATGGATTTGATCTTTAATCTCTGATGGGCTTCCCTTTGTGGAAAGCAACCTTTCTCTCTGGCTGCCCTTAACATTTATTCCTTCATTTCAGCCTTGGTGAATCTGATGATTATGTGTCTTGGGTTGCTCTTCTCTAGGAGTATCTTTGTGGTGTTCTTGGTATATCCTGAATTTGAATGTTGGCCTGTCTTGCTAGGCTGGGGAAGTTCTCATAGATAACATTCTGAATAGTGTTTTCCAGCTTGGTTCCATTCTCCCTGTCATTTTCAGGCATACCAGTCAAATGTAGATTTGGTCTTTTCACATAGTTCTATATTTCTTGGAAGCTTTGCTTGTTCCTTTCTATTCTTTTTTCTCTAATTTTCTCTTCACACTTTTTTATTAAGCTGATCTTCAATCTCTGTTATCCTTTCTTATTCTTAATTGACTTGGCTATTGATGCTTGTGTATGCTTCACAAAGTTATTGTGCTGTATTTTACAACTCCGTCAGGTCATTTATATTCTTCTCTAAACTGGTTATTCTAGTTAGCAATTTGTCTAACCTTTTTTTCAAAGTTCTTAACTTCCCTGCTTTGGGTTAGAACATGCTCCTTTAGCTTGGAGGAGTTTGTTATTGCCCACCTTCTGAAGCCTGCTTCTGTCAGTTTGTCAAACTCATTCTCTGTCCAGTTTTGTTCTCTTGCTGGCGAGGAGTTGTGATCCTTTGAAGGAAAAGAAATGTTCTGGTTTTTGGAATTTTCAGCCTTTTTGCACTAGTTTTTCCTCATTTTTGTAGATTTATCCACCTTTGTTCTTTGATGTTGCTGACCTTCAGATGGGGTTTTTGCATAGATGTTCTTTTTGTTGATGTTGATGCTGTTCTTTTCTGTTTGCTGGTTTTTCTTCTAATAGTTAGGCCGTTCTGCTACAGGTCTGCTGGAGTTTGCTGGAGGTCCACTCCTGACCATGTTTGCCTGGGAATCACCGGTGGAGACTGCAGAACAGCAAAGATTGCTGCCCATTCCTTCCTCTGGAAGCTTTGTCCCAGAGGAGCATCTGCCAGATGCTAGCCAGAGTTATCCTGTATGAGGTGTCTGTCAACCCCTACTGGAGGTATCTCCCAGTCAGGATACATGGGGGTCAGGGACCCACCTGAGGAGGCAGTCTGTCCCTTATTAGAGTTCGAGCGCTGTGCTGGGAGATCCACTTCTTCTTTCAGAGCCATCAGGCAGGGACATTTAAGTCTGCTGAAGCTGTGCCCACAGCCACCCCTTCCCCAGGTTCTCTGTCCCAGGGAGATGGGGATTTTATCTCTAAGTCCCTGAGTATGGCTGCTGCCTTTTTTTCAAAGATGCCCTGCCTAGAGAGGAGGAATCTAGAGAGGCAGTCTGACCCTAGTACCCTTGCTGAGCTATGGTGGGCTCTGCCCGGGTCAAACTTCCTGGCAGCTTTCTTTACACTGTGAGTATAAAACTACTTACTGAAGCCTCATCAGTGGTGGATGCCCCTTCCCCCACCAAGCTCAAGTGTCCCAGGTTGATCTCAGACTGTTGTGCCAGCAGCTAGAATTTCAAGCCAGTGGATCTTAGCTTGCTGGACTCCTTGTGGGTAGGACCCCCCAAGACAGACCACTTTGGCTGCCTGGCTTCAGCCCCCATTGTAGGGGAGTGAATGGTTCTATCTCACTGGTGTTCTAGATGCCACTGGGGTATGGAAAAAAAGCTCGGTGTCTGCCCAAATGGCTGCCCTGCCCAGTTTTGTGCTTGAAATCCAGGGCTTTGGTGGTACAGGGAATCTCCTGCTCTGCTGGTTGTGAAGACCATGGAAAAAGCACAGTATCTGGGTCAGAATGCACCATTCTTCTGGCTATAGTCTCTCATAGCTTCCCTTGGCTAGGGGAATTATATCACCTGGCCCCTTGCACTTCTGAGGTGAGGCAATGCCCCACCCTGCTTTGGCTCACCCTTTGTAGGCTGTGCTCACTGGCCAACCAGTCCCAATGAGCTAAACTAGGTACCTCAGTTGGAAATGCAGGCATCAACTGCCTTCTGCTTCAATCTTGCTAGGAGCTGCAGACTGGAGCTGTTCCTATTCGGCCATCTTGCCAGCAGAAGCCAAAGTTTACTTCTTTTGATATTTTTGAATCCTTTACAAAATTTCTATGGTTGTTATTTTTAATGCTTTTTTCTTTTTACTTTATACTAGAGTTACAAGTAATTTATGCACCACCATGGCAAGATTATAGTATTCTGTATTTGACTATATATTTACTTTTACCTGTGAAACTTACACCTTTTTATGCTTTTTACATATAAAATTGATATTTAATGTGTTTTAAATTCTTTTTGAGGAGCTCCTTTAAGCATTTCTTATAGGGCACATCTAGTGGTGACAAACTTACTCAGTTTTTGTTTGTATGGGGAAGGCTTTATCTTCTGTTCATTTTTAAAGTATAGCCTTGCAGGATATAGTATTCTTGGTCAGCATTTTTTCTTTCAGTACTTTGAATATATCATCCCACTATCTCTTGGCCTATATAAGTTTTCTGTTGAGAAATCTACTTATAGTCTTATTATGGTTCTTTAGAATGTGAAAATTCACTTTTATCTTGCTGCTTTCCGAATTCTGTTTTTGATTTTTAGCAGTTTAATCATAATGTGTCTTTATGTAGACTTCCTTATGTTCAATCTACTTGTGGTCCTATAGACTTGTGGGATCTGGCTATTTTCATCCCCCAATTTGGAAATTTTTGGTTATTTCTTAAAAACAATATTTTTGTCCCTTTCTTTTTCTCTTCTTCTGCTGAGATTTCCATAATGTGTCTGTCAGTTTGCTTGATGTTATCCCATAAATCCTGTAGTCTTCCTTCATTCTTTTTCATTTTTTTCTTCTCTGAATCAGTAATTTCAAATGACCCCTCTTCAATGTTGCTGATTCTTTCACCTACTTGATTAAGTCTGCTATTGAAACTCTCTACTGCATTTATTAGTTTACTTATTGTATTGTTTGTTTATTTATTATTTATTATTACTTTTTGTGTGTGTACCTATTAAATTCTTCAACTCCAAAATTGCCGTTTGGTTCTTTTTATGTTTTTAAATCTCTTTGTTCAACTTCTTATTTTGTTTTTGTGTCATTTTTCTGATTTAATTAAATTGCTTATCAGTATTCTCTTGTAGCTCACTGAGCTTCTTTAAAACAAGTATTTTGAATTCTCTTTCAGGCAATTTGTGGATCTCCATTTATTTGGGGCTGGTTACTGAAGGTTTATTATAATCTTTTGGTGGTTCATGTTTCTCTGATTTTTTTTGTGTGCATTCTTTGCATGATTACTGCAGATTTGAAGAATCTTCTAGTACTTTATGAATTGACTTCAGTAAGGAAAGACCTTCAGCTATAGAGGTGAGAAGGTGCTAATGGTGGTGTGTGCTATAGTGCCTTGTGGCCCTGTAATTTGAAGCACCAATCTATGGCACCAGATCTTGTGGTATGGGGCTTTAAGTGCAGGGGTGTGTGGCAGCTCCAGGTGGGCATAGTATTTGCAGACCACTGGAGTCTGTGATGTTGGCAACTGGATGGCTCTTGGCAGCAAAATATGTGGGGGGTGGTCTGAAGTGGTTGTGAAGGCTGTTAGGGTCCTCAGAAGCACCTCTGGGTCCAGTGGAAAGTGTGCCTGGGTAGGTAGGGGCAAGGGCCAGTGGTGTATGTCCACGTGGCAGTTGGGGCTGATGATAGGGGTTGGATTTGACTGTGTGCACATGCATGGCTCCAAGGGTCAGAGCTGGCAGTGTGCATGTGGTGGTGGGGGCTGAGGCCAGTTTAGAGTGTTCAGTGGCTCCACTGGGTTCTGAGTCAGAGTGCCTTTGGTAAACTAGCTGGGACAGGTCTCACAGGAGAAATAGGTGAGGGAAGTGGTGGCTCTGGCAGGTGTGTTCCATGAAGGTAAAATACTATGGGGACCTCAGTGGCAAAAGTTGCACAGGGTCTGCAACAGCTGTCCCAGTTGTTGGTTTCCTCAGTAGCAAAAGCTGCTAGAGTCCTCCTTGGAGTGAACTTCTGGGTTCTATGATGGTGATCACTGCAGGGTCCTTGGTGATGAAAGCTGTTCAGGTTTCATAATGACTGCAGAGGCTGCTGAGAACCTCGGTGGTGAAGTCTACTGGGTTCTCTGCAGAGGAGGCCACTGGGGGCTGTAGTGGCACCTGCCATGTGGCTGATTCTAATAGTCCCCACCCCCCCACTTTTTTTTTGTTTGTTTGTTTCTAGCCATTTCCAGCTATCTTAGCTATGTCAGTCTCCCTACCTATCTGGGTGGATGAAACTAAAGTGCATTCTTTATGCAGTGCCATGAAAGGCTGGGGAAGGAAGCTGGGCTCTCATTCTGTTCTTTTCTCCCACAAGGGGAACTCAGGGGCTGAGGATATCCCTCTCAGCACTAAGCTGTGCCAGCCTGGAAGATAGTGTGATGCAGGCAAAATAAAACTGTCCTTCCTATCCTTTCTGTGCAGTTATTCTTGAATTTTGCTTCACTGTGTTGCTGAAGCTTCTTACCTAGACTTGAACTCTCTCAACTATTTTTGTTTATTGATAGCTATCTAATTTTTGTTGTTTTTTATTTTTATTTTTTTGGTGTGTGGTGAGAATGAAGGCTGAGATCTTCTACTTTACCATCTTGCTGATGTCACTGCTGCTATTGCCAGATACTGTTTTCTTATTTTGAAATTGAAAAACATTATTTCTCAAGAGGAGATATTTTAAATTTGAGACCAGCATGGTGGGTGCCTTGAAATCATATTCTTGTTCAAAATTCAATACTATGTATTTCACTAAGCAGATTATTTTCCAAAGCAAGGACAGAAGATTTACTTTGCTTCTGTGTCGTTGTGGAATCTGCCCCATTGTTAGTAAAGCAAAGTAACTCTGGAAAAATTGAGCATGACATTTGAAGATTATTGAAATGGGGCAGTGCTTACTGAGATATCGAAGTGGTACATTAAATATAGAAGCAGAGATTAAATTTAGAAGAGGAGTGTCTCAAAAATGTCCTTTTTATAGACAATTTGCATTTAAAATTTTCAACTTGGGGAGGGCATTTGTTTGGATACATTTCTGCCATTGCAGCATTACCCACTACTGTATTAATCACAAAGTAATTCACTTTATCTATTTACTTAGCAAATATTTACTGAACACAAACACTGTGGTTGCCACTGGAGATAGAGAGCATATTTAATGTTGTAAATATGTTATACCAATAAAATATTTTTTTAGCATTCTAAATACTATGGATAAAAGTTACATGAAGCAATGGAAGCTTTTAATACAGTCATGTGGTCATGGAGGGCTTTCTTGAGAAAGTGATGCTTGAACTGAGATTTGAGTAGGATCTACACAGATGACAAGGGAAAGAGAAAAGTATTAATGACAGAGGAAACAGCATGTTCAAAGGCCCTGTGGGGGAAGGGAGCTGGGGCAGACAAGGGCTGAAGAGAAACCCAATGTGACTGGAATGAAGAGCACGGGGAGGGGGTTAAGAAGTATGAGATGAGTTTTTTTATTTTTATTTTTTCATTTTATTTATTTATTTATCTATTTATTATTTCAATAGTTTTTGGGGGAACAGGTAGATTTTGGTTAAATGGATAAATTCTTAAGTGGTGATTTCTGAGATTGTTGTGCACCTGTCATCAGAGCAGTATATACTGTACCCAATGTGTAGTCTTTTATCCTTTACCCCGTCACTCTTCTCCCCTCAGTCCCCAAAGTCCATCAAATAATTCTTATGCCTTCGTATTCTCATAGCTTAGTTCCCACCTGTGAGTGAGAATATATGATATTTGGGTTCTCATTTCTGCATTGCTTCACTTCAAATAATGGTCTCCAACTCTATCCAGGTTGCTGTGAATGCCATTATTTCATTTTTTATGGCTGAGTAGTATTCCACTGTATAGATACACCACATTTTCTTATCTACTTATTGGTTAATGGGCATTTAGGCTGGTTTTAACTATTTTGCAATATGTGCTGCTATAAACATGCATGTGCAAGTGTATTTTTAATATAATGACTTCTTTTCCTTTGGGTAGATACCCAATAATGGGATTGCTGGATAGAATGGTAGTTCTGCTTTTAGTTCTTTAAGGAATCTCCATACTATTTTCCATAGTGGTTAGACTAGTTTACATTCCCACCAGCAGTGTAAAAGTGTTCCCTTTTCACCACATCCATGCCAACATCTATTATTTTTTGATTTTTAAATTATGGCCATTCTTGCAGGAGTAAGGGGATATCTCATTGTGGTTTTAATTTTTCATTTCCGTGATAATTAGTGATGTTGAGCATTTTTTCATATGTTTGTATATCTTCTTTTGAGAATTTCCTATTCATATCATTTGCCCACTTTTTGATGGCATTATTTTTTTTTTTCTTGCTGATTTGTTTGAGTTCCTCATAGATTCTGGACACGAATCATTTAACAGATGCATAGTTTGCAAATATTTTCTCCTGCTCTGTGGGTTGTCTGTTTATTTTGCTGGTTATTTCTTTTGCTGTGAAGAAGGTTTTTAGTTTAATTAGCTCCCATCTATTTAGTTTTGTTTTCATTGCATTTGCTTTTGGGTTTCTGGTTATGAACTCTTTGCCTGAGCCAGTGTCTGGGAGAGTTTTTTTCCGATGTTATCTTCGAGAATTTTTTATGGTTTCAGATCTTTTTTTTTATTTCAATTGATTTTATTGCATTTTAGGTTTTGGGGTACATGTGAAGAACATGCAAGATTGTTGCATAGGCACACACGTGGCAGTGTGATCTGCTGCCTTCCTCCCCAACACCCACACCTAGCACTTCTCCCCATGCTATCTCTCCCCAACTCCCCTACCCCCACTGTCCCTCCCCTATTTCCCCCCAACAGACCCCAGTGTGTAGTGCTCCCCTCCCTGTGTCCATGTGTTCTCATTGTTCAACACCTAACTATGAGTGAGAACATGAGGTGTTTGATTTTCTGCTCGTGTCAGTTTGCTGAGAATGATGGTTTCCAGGTTCATCCACGTCCCTACAAAGGACCCAAACTCATCATTTTTGATGGCTGCATAATATTCCATGGTGTATATGTGCCACATTTTCCCTGTCCAGTCTATCATCGATGGGCATTTGGGTTGGTTCCAGATCTTTGCTATTGTAAACAGTGCTGCAATGAACATTCGTGTGCATGTGTCCTTATAGTAGAACGATTTATAATTCTGTGGATATATACCCAGTAATGGGATTGTTGGGTCAAATGGAATTTCTATTTCTAGGTCCTTGAGCGCCACATTGTCTTCCACAATGGTTGAACTAATTTACACTCCCACCAACAGTGTAAAAGTGTTTCTATTTCTCCACATCCTCTCCAGCATCTGTTGTCTCTAAATTTTTTAATGATCGCCATTCTAACTGGCGTGAGATGGTATCTCAATGTAG
>NW_016107789.1:223995-237494 GCF_001604975.1 Cebus imitator | reverse complement strand
CCTATGTCCTGAATGGTTTTGCCTAGATTTTCTTCTAGGGTTTTTATGGTGTTAGGTCTTATGTTTAAGTCTTTAATCCATCTGGAGTTAATTTTAGTGTAAGGTGTCAGGAAGGGGTCCAGTTTCTGCTTTCTGCACATGGCTAGCCAGTTTTCCCAACACCATTTATTAAATGGGATCCTTTTCCCATTGCTTGTTTTTGTAAGGTTTGTCAAAGATCAGATGGTTGTAGATATGTTGTGCTGCCTTCAAGACCTCTGTTCGGTTCCATTGGTCTATATCTCTGTTTTGGTACCAGTACCATGATATTTTGATTACTGCAGCCTTGTAGCCCAAAATCTCCTGAAACTGATAAGCAACTTCAGCAAAGTCTCAGGATACAAAATCAGTGTGCAAAAATCACAAGCATTCCTATACACCAATAACAGACTTAAAGAGAGCCAAATCAAGCATGAACTGCCATTCACAATTGCCACAAAGAGAATAAAATACCTAGGAATACAACTAACAAGGAACGTAAAGGACCTCTTCAAGGATAACTACAAGCCACTGCTCAATGAAATAAGAGAGGACACAAACAGTGGAGAAACATTCCATGTTCATGGTTAGGAAGAATCAATATCATGAAAATGGCCATACTGCCCAAAGTAATTTACAGATTCAACGCTATCCCCATCAAGCTACCAATGACCTTCTTCACAGGACGGGAAAAAAACACCTTAAACTTCATATGGAACCAAAAGAGAGCCCGCATAGCCAAGTCAATTCTAAGCAAAAAGAACAAAGTGGGAGGCATCACACTTCTGGTTTCAGATCTTATATTTAAGTCTTTGATCTGTTTTGAGTTGATTTTTGTTCAAGGTGAAAGATGAGGATCCAGTTTCATTCTTCTATATGTGGCTTGCCAATTATCCCAGCACCATTTGATGAATAGGATGTCCTTTCCGCACTGTATGTTATTATTTACTTTGTTGAAGATCAGTTGGCTATATAACTATTTGGCTTTAGTGCTAGGTTCTCTATTCTGTTCCATTGGTCTACATGGCCATTTTTATACCAGTGCCATGCTGTTTTGGTAACTATAGCCTTGTAGTATAGTTCAAAGTTGTGTAATGTGATGCCTCCAGATTTGTTGTTTTGCTTTGTCTTGCTTTGGACTATGCAGGCTCTTTTTTGGTGCCATATGAATTTTAGGTTTGTTTTTTGCTAGTTCTGTGAAGAATGATGATGACATTTTGATGAGACTTGCACTGAATTTGTAGATTGCTTTTGGCAGTATGGTCATTTTCACAATGTTGATTCTACTCATCCATGAGCATGGAATGTGTTTTCATTTCTTTGTGTCATCTATGATTTATTTCAGCAGTGTTTTGTAATTTTCCTTGTAGAGATGTTTCACCTCCTTGGTTAGGTATATTTTACTGTATTTTTTTTTTTTTTGCAGCTGTTGTAAAAGGGATTGAGTTCTTGGTTTGTTTTTCAGCTTGGTTGTTACTGGTGTATAGCAGTGCTACTGATTTGTGTACATTGACTCTGTATCCTGAAACTTTACTGAATTCATTTGTCAAATCTGGGAGCTTTGTGGATGAGTCTTTAGAGTTTTCCAGGTATATGATGTCAGTGAATAGTGACAGTTTGACTTACTCTTCACTAATTTGGATGCCCTTTATTTCTTTATCTTATCTGATTCTTCTGGCTACTATGTGAAATTAGGTTTTGGGAAGAGGCAGAAGTTAAGCTATCAATGCCTTTCATCTATTTATGAAAGAATATTAAAGACTATTGCTATCTTTAGATCAAAGAGAAAGCCATGGGCAGAGGGGGGTATAGACATTATCAAATTTGTGCTTGGAAAAGACTTCCCCATCTGAACTCTACAGATCCAATCGTGGTGGTGGGGGGGTGGTATTAAGAGAGGATGTTGGATCAACTATTTAAGAAGGCTACTTTGCACCTGAAGGCATCAGGACACCAAATATCACCCATGTCATGTGGGCTGAGCTAGAATTTCTATTTTCATTGCTTCTTTTGATTAAGGTAGTAGAACAAACCTTTTAAGTATTACTATTATTTCTCTAATGACCAGTGATGATGAGGTTTTTTTCATAGTTTGTTGGCTGCATACAGGTCTTCTTTTGAAAAGTGTCTGTTATATCCTTTGCCTACTTTTTGATGGGGTTGTTTGTTTTTTTCTTTTAAATTTGTTTAAGTTCTCTGTAGAGTCTGATTATTAGCCCTTTGTCAGATGGGTAGATTGCAAAAAATTTTTCCCATTCTGTTGGTTGCTGGTTCACTCTATTGATGTTTCTTTTGTTGTGCAGAAGCTCTTAAGTTTACCTAGATTTCTTTTGTCTATTTTGGCTTTTGTTGCCATTGCTTTTGGTGTTTTAGTCATAAAGTCCTTGTCCATGCCTATGGTAATCATTAAAAAATCAGGAGACAACAGATGCTGAGAGGATGTGGAGAATTAGGAATGCTTTTACACTGTTGGTGGGAGTGTAAATTAATCCAACCATTGTGGAAGACAGTGTGGTGATTCCTTAAGGATCTAGAAATAGAAATACCTTTTGACCCATCATACCTGTTACTGGGTATATACCCAAAGGATTATAAATCACTCCATTATAAAGACACATGCACATGTGTTTACGGTGGCACTGTTCACAATAGCAAAGACTTGGAACCAACCCAAATGCCCATCAATGATAGACTGGTTAAAGAAAATGTGGCACATATATACCATGGAATACTATGCAGCCATGAAAAAGGGTCATGGGTGAATCTGGAAACCATCATTCTCAGCAAACTGACATAAGAACAGAAGGCCAAACACCACATGTTCTCACTCATAAGTGGGTGTTGAACAATGAGAACACATGGACACAGGGAGGGGAACATCACACACCAGGGCCTGGGGGGTAGGGGGCTAGAAAATGAAGAGCAGAGGGTAGGGGGGATTGGGGAGGAATGCATTAAAAAATACATATAAAAAAAGAATTACTATTATTACCATTTTGTAGCAGAACCTATATTGTAAACAAAATCTTCAGCTTCATAAAAAATGAGAAATATTGTACTGTTCTTAGGTGGGGATGGGAGGTAGTGGGCAGAATTCATCTGTAATTGTTATTTTTGTCAACTTGACTGGCCACAATGTCTAGATATTTGGTCAAACATTGTTCGGTATTTGAATAAGATTAACATTTAAATAGGTGGGTTGTGTAAAGCAGATTGGCCTCTTTAATGTGGGTAGGCTTCATCCAGTTAGCTGGCAGCCTGAACAGAACAGAGACTGACTGTCATTCCCTGAGCAAGAAGGAACTTTGCAGTAGGTGGCCTTCTGACTTGAACTGCAAATCTGGCTCTTCTCTGGGTTTCCAGCCTGCTGGTGGCCCTCCCTGCAGTTTTTGGACTTGCCAGCCTCTATATTCATGTGAGCCAATTCCTTAAATCAATCTCTCTCTCTCTCCCTCCCTCCATCTTATTAGTTCTGTTTGTCTAGAGAATTCTAACAAAACTTCTATCCCTTCTCTACCCCATTTAACCCCAATGGGGAGCACCAGCCCTACATTCCGTTTAACCAAGGTTACAAATGACTGGCTGAAGGCCTCAAGAGGAGGTTGGTGATAAGAGGGAAAAAACATCCCCTAGGAATATATGTGAAGCTCTGGCACCCCTCTTAGATCTGTTGTCTTTGATCCCTGCCTTCTCCTAGCCTTAAAATACTGTAAGAAAAAGTGATCATTAAGAAATGGAAAGTACTTTTCAAATAGGATTAAAAGTAATTGTACTCCTATTTTTCCGTTTTAAGCATGGAATTGTACAAAAGAACGTGGGTAAAGATGACTAGAGGAAATTGACCTCTTTGGAATGTTAATAAGACTAATTATCTTCCTAGGCTGGAAAAACAGGAGTGAACAACTCTTCACTTGTATTAGCAGTGCTTCTTAACTGTTTGGGTGTGAGTGGCTTTAACAGTCTGATGATTATTAAAGCCTTCGCCCTTTCCTTCCCAAGATGATTAAATAACACATATTTAACATTTTATTATGCTTTCAGATGTTCATAAATGTCATCTTAGAAACTCCTGCTTTGAGAAGTAACATTTATTAATACACATGTGACTGGTGGTTGTTGTAAGAGAATGGAAAGCATTCTGCATATGGAATACGAAAACCTGGTTCAACCTCTAGCTTTGTTACAAACAAGTTGAGTGATTTTAAGCAAATGGCTTCATCTCAGTTAGTTTGCATTTCTGCAGCTGTGAAACGGGGATGGCAATATTTAGTGGAAATGACCATCAGGGTGGTTAAATTAGATCATGCCTGTACAGACTTTGCACACTGTAAAGGTCTATATGGATGTAAGATGATGGCATCTTATCATTAGACAAACTTGTTAATCACCTTGGTAGACCTTGCTTGAAGGCATGGACACAGGAGGATGAGTTTTCATAAGGGAAAATGCAAATGCTTGAAGTCTTTGCTAATGAGGCAGGCAATGTACAGAAAGTTACAGGAATGGAAGAAGATAACAGGCAAAAGAGACACATCAGCGTTCTTGAAAGCAGGATGGAACCATTTTTCTCTTTTCACTATTTTGCATAAAGCTGGCCACAGCTCAGCTATTTGCAAGAGGCCATGTGGATACAGAGGCCTGAGTGAGATTGAAATGAACAGATTTGGAACTCCCGGTTACATGGTAGTAGAGAAGGCTTTAAGCCTTGATGTCTCCCTGTGTCTGAAATTTTGAAAGATTGACTGAGTCAATAGGTATTTCATCTGTTTCTCTGTGCTTCCTGAGGGTCAGAGAATAGAGATGTCAAAAGAAACAGCTATTCTTACCAGGCATTGCAGTGATCCTCCATTAAGCCCCCTTGAGACTCTTTAAGGCTTGTGCTAGTATCCGGCTTGAAAATGACAGTGTTGGCACTACCTTATAATCAGAAAGGGATTTCGGCTTGTCAGAAAGCTTGCAAGCTGGAGAGCATGTTTGAGGTATTTGAGGCTGGTTTCTATTACAGTTACTTCACAAATGAGAAATCCAAGCATGAGATGGGCTGACCTGCTCAAGACCACATTGCGCACTTGTAAGAGGTGTCTGTCTAACTCCTACTCTTGTGCCTTTTAAATTGTGCTGACACATAGCCTTGAGAGGGGGCATGGTACAGTGTTAAGACTCCAGCAGCAATCTTTTATTAGATGTCTGTTCATGGGCAAGTTATCTAGATCTGGGTGCCTCAATTTTTTCTTCTGTAAAGTGACATACCTACCTCAAAGTATTATTGTGAGGATTAAAAGTATGAATATACCTTAAGTGTTTGGGAACTGTGCCTGGCTTACAATAAGTGCCATTTAGCTATGTCTGTACAAGCGCATCTCAATGTGAGAAACTGTGAATGTAGAGGATCTCTGGTGGAAAGTTTTAGAAGTGGAGATAGTATGGTCCTAGGAACTTAATAAGCACATGGGCCCCCTTTAACAGTGAACAGGAATGGTACTTGTGGCCCATCTCCCATGCTTATCTCATCCTTCAGGTCCTAGCTCAAATATCACCACCTCCAAAAGGTTGTCCCTGTTTGTTGGTGGCCTCCTTTGACTCCCTGCCCACTTATTCTGTATCCCATCATTCTAACTCTTCATCTTGTAACACTTGCCACAATCTGTAATTCCCTTTATTTACTTACTCATCTACTTATTCATTGGATGCCTCCCTCACTAGAATATCAACTTCATGAGGGCAGGGACCTTGTCTATTTTCTTCACCTCTAATATCACAATGCCCAGCATGATTCCAAATGCATAGAAGATGTCCTATGACTAATTTTGTATGTGTGTTGTGCATGGCAGTGAACTTTTGGTTTATCTAGAAGTTCATGTGATAGGGAGCACAGACTAGAATAGAACTTTAGAATTTAGGCATTCAGGCTGGGCTCAGTGGGTCACACCTCTAATCCTCGTGCTTTGGGAGACCAAGATGGGCAGATCACTTGAGGCTAAAAGTTCAAGACAAGCCTAAGCAACATAGTGAGACCCTATCTCTACAAAAAATAAACAAACTTAGCTGGGCATGGTGGTGTGCACCTGCAGTCCCAGCTACTAGGGAGGCTAAGGCAGGGGGATTGTGTAAGCCCAGGAGTTTGAGGCTGTAGTGAGCTATAATTGTGTGAATACACTCCAGTCTGAGCAAGACTCTCTTAAAAAAAAAATTAGGCATTTAGCTCTGTCCTCACCTTTCTGTGATCTTTCTCCCCTGAATGTGATGGTTTTATTAGCAGACCACTCCCTGCCTTCAAGCCTAGGATTAACTATCCCTATGTGTCCCACATTTCATAGCAACAGCTAGCAACCTGCCTCTTTGTGTCATGATCTAAATGGAAGCTTTCATTCTCTGCCACAGGCATGGATTGTTTTGGTGCCTTTATTATTTTTCTGATAGATGAAAGTGGCCAGGGCTGAAAGATCCAGACAGATCTATTTGGGTCCACTTCATCTTCCATTTCACATTCTATTTGTAAACACCACCATTCTCTTCACTTTCTAATTATGAACTGATTAAGGAAGAGCACGTAAACATGATACAGAGGGCACAACAGATCACTGAAACATGAGCTCATTTACCTGGAGAGAGATTTCACTGGCTTTTGTAATACAAAAGGAACAGGTCCAATAAATTACAGTACTTCCTTGAAATTAAAATTTTTATTCAGCAACCAGGGGCACTGAAGAAAAGTCCCCCGAAAAGCAATTACACGGTGATAAAATGTGCAGATATTTCACTGATGTTGGAAGTTGGACTTCGTTTGCCAGTTTAATTTGCAATCTGGGGTTCTTGAAATGCACCGTGTGTGCCTTAGGCTTTGATGAGAGACTACCTGTGGATGTGCTGGCTGACTGCAGGTCGCTGGCCTTCACTTTTTGGGATGGTGAAAGAGGTTTCCCTGACAAAATGCAGTTATTTCTGATGCAGAAAGAATAGCAACGCGGCAACCAAAGCTAGAAATAATCATTCTATTTGAGGCTTTAATAGGAATATCAGATGTAGCTCTGAGTTGTTAAACAACTTTGTTTTTCTTTTTTTCTCGTGACTCTAGCCAAAGATGTTAAACAACTTTTTAAAGGTAGTTAGGTTGGACTGGAGCCTGAGGGAGGAGGGGGTAGAAGTGGAAATGAGCTAGCTGCCTTAGGAGTCTGAGCTTTCTTAACAGCTTACTTAGCTTGAGTCAGTTACATTCCCACTCTTGCTCTCTGTTTTCTCATCCGTAGAATAAAGGAATGGGGCTGGATATTTTCTAAATTTATTTGTAGCTATTTCTTCCTAAGGCCATATATAGTCAGGTTTTCCATTCAGTAGTCATATAAGACAGTCCTCATTGTATGTGAATCGTGCTTAAATTGAGGAAGTGAAGGCAGGGACTGGTGTTTGACTTTACCAAGCTAGGTTTGCACAGGTATGAGGTGGAATATCATTTGATCATGGGAGCATGGAACTTTCCAGTACCATGTATAGTAGCAACTGGGGATCTTGGGGAAGCACGAACTGAGATTCAAATAGATTCACCCAGCTGGGTGGAATTTTCCAGGTAACACATTACCACTTCTTAAAAATGCAAGCCTTTTTATAGGCTGTGAAGGCAAATTATCAAATTCTTGATTATTTTTGGGATTGAATGAAAGCTCTCTGATGTTAAGGATCCCATTGATAAAGTGCAATTATACACACACACACACACACACACACACACACACACACACACACGATCCCATTGGTCTTGATTATCATTGTTTCTTCTACCTGGCACTTGGTAGGTGCTTCATTGCTTGTTAATTTAATAAATTAAATAAAAACAAACTTGTTAATTTAATAAATGACTAAATGATTTGATACAATAGACTTATGGAAGAAGAAGGAGGGCTTTGGTGTCTCCCTATTTTCCTTTTCATTTTAGTCCATCAATTTCTCTCTGTTACAAATGTTAAGAAATCCTGGTACTGGCCGGGCGTGGTGGCTCATGCCTGTAATACTAGCACTTTGGAAGGCGGACGTGGGCAGGCCACCTGAGATCAGGAGTTCGAGAGCAGCCTGACAAGCATGGTGAAACCCCGTCTACACTAAAAATACAAAAATTACCTGGGTGTGGTGGCAGGTGCCTGTAATCCCAGCGACTTGGGACTCTGAGGCAGGAGAATCGCTTGAACCTGGGAGGTGGAGGTTGTAGTGAGCCTAGATGGCACCACTGCACTCCAGCCTGGGTGACAGTGACAAAAAAATAATAATAAAATAAATAAATACTGAGAATGTTTCCGTAACACAAAAAATTCTCATTTTTCTGAGGGAGAGAGTCAGCCAGTGCAGGGAGGCCCTTTTTGCAGCACTATTATTAGGCTCTGCATTTTCTCTCCATTTTTTAGTGAGAAATGACCAGACATGCTGGGTTCGAAGTGAGTAACAATCTAGGAATTGCAAGGATGTTACCCAATTTAGCCTTATTTCTGTTACCTACCTCCTCCTCTGCCCTTTGCCTTCTGACACCTTCCCAGGAACTCCAGGCTACTCTACTCCCAGCGTTGCTAGAGCGTCTCTTAGCTATGGCATGCATTGTATTGTTAAATAGTTACTTGCTTCCATGTCTAAATTCCCAGCTTCATCATGAGCTTCCCTTAAATGGGATTGTAGCCTTTTTGTTTTGTGTCCTTCTCAGCACAGTTCTTTTATCTATGTTTGCTAAGAAAGAAGGTCCTTTAGAAACCTTTGTGACTCTTTGATACATGAACAGGGAAGAAACAAGCCTTTAGTAAGCAGCGCTGATGTTTGGTATAATCTAATATGTGGCTGGGACTAAGGGGCTGTACTGGAGGGGACAAGGTAAGGGAGGAGTGGGGCTGGTTGATTACTACCCTTGAGCTTCTAACCCTTTGTGGAAAGGCAAGAAACCTTAAATTCTTATCCTTAAGCTTCTTTCAACTTCATTAGAGTTGTAAGTTTAGATCTATTAAAAAACAGATTAAATCAAGCATTAGGCTGTGTGAATACAAGCAGTTTAGCTCTTTTGGCATTTAGAGGAATCAAAGACAGTTAAGGAGGACATCTTATTTTCTAAACTGACTCATACACCTTTAAAAACTCAGTATAGACACAGTCAGATTCTAGAAACAAACACTCTCAAACAAAACAGCTGGCCAGTCAGTTTCTTGTCTATCTTAAATTCACAAATTGTGGATTATTTATGACCTCTCTCTATTGGGTACTCTCACCCTTGACTTTATGAGACTGCAAAGATACATACATATCTTTCAATTTGTTTCTAATTACCCGAGGCTTTGTTTTTAAGGTAAATGAACTGAGATTCTTTTCTGCTGATGGGTACCTGATTGACAGTTAGTGTTGTGTAATTCCTGAAACTCCCCAGCCAAATATATTAGAAAATTATTTGATGATTTGCATAACTAAACTATCACAAACAGATGTATCTTCCATATCTCTATGGGTGTATCTTACATCTTTGTAACTATGACATTCAACATGTATTGAATGGTGGAATATGTCAACTACTAGTCTAGATGCTGAGAATACAGTAGTGAAAACACACACACATGTGTGAGTGTGCATGTACATATGCATGCATGTACCTTTCTAGAGTTAACATTCTATTTGCAGGAAACAGATAATATACTAATGTAAACGTGGTGTGTAAATGAGATAGAAGGTTAGAAGGTGCTAAGGGGTATGGGGAAGCATAGGGCAGACTAAGGTGATTGGATGCGCCAGTGGGGAGGGGGTGGGTTGCCGTTTCACACGAGGCGGGCAGGATGGACCCCAGCGACAAGGAGACATTTGAGTCACCTTGAAGTTATTATTGAAGGAGAGAAGGGAGAGAGTCATGCAGATAATTGGGGAGGAGTATTCCAGGCAGAGGGAACAGCCAGTGTAAAGGCCCTGAGGTAGGAGCATGCCAACCTTGTATGAAGAAGCTCCCAAGGAACCCAGTGTGGCCAGATTAAAGAGTAGAAGGAGATGATATTGGAGAAGGAATGGGGGTGAGATTGTGTAGCTCCTTGAAGGCCACGGTAAATACCTGAGTTTTGACTGTGAGTAAATAAAAATAGGTAAAGGGGACTCCTTATTTTACTATCATGTGTTTTAGGGCATAGTATTTAGCAATCTTTTAGCAGACTACCGATTGGCCTCAAAATGTAAATTTGTCTGCTTTGATTTCATCTGCAAGGACCTCTAAGGCCAATCACCTGTCAGTACGGTAAAATGATAAAATGGAAAAAACCAACCTGGATACTACTCTCAGCTGCACTCCTATCTGGGTTATGGCTCATTTCTCTTTCAGTGCCTCCGTTGTCTGTGACTGTAAAATGAACATGTTAGCTAAATCAGAGAGGGAAACATTTGTTTTATATACCAACTCTAGTTCACTCATAATAGTCGCTCAAAGTACTCAGAGAAAGAGTCTGCAGTAAAATCTTTGTGGCTGATTAGCAATGTGTACCTTGAGGAAAGACCAGGAAGTGGTGGGGAGTGTGCTATGAGCTAAGAGGCCTTAGGGTATGAAAATTCTGTCCTTTATAGTTGATTTTAAGAGAAAGACTACAACGTTTTGTGATTTTGACTTACAGTTGTGTTCATCACAAAATGTGTGAAGACTTTGTAGTTAGAAGAAAAAAATATAAGAAATGAATTGGATAAAAGGAGCTTATACCCTTTTATGTGACAGTGCAAATTCTCATTCATTATCATGAAATATGAACTTTCCTTGGTAGACCTTATGATAAAAATAACACTTTTAGGCTCTTCCTCATAAATCAATGAGATAGATTGGACAGGTATTTTCCTAATTTTCCGGAAAATTGGAGCACAACGCCGTAACTAATTACCTGATTAAAAAATTAACTATGTTTTACTAGTGTAATGACCAAAACAGGACCTTTTGAGAGTGAAAGAGGATGCTATAAATAATCACTCCCAGATAACAGGTATCCAGTGGGACCGTCTCTACCAAATAGGGATGTTTGATCATCTTAGATTTATTTGAGGCCCTGTGATTGATGCTTGGATCAGGCAGAACTGGAGCCCAAATGTTCCTATGGAAAACCGTTTCCTTTTTCCCAAAATTCCAATGCATTTGACACAGTGTGGGATGACAACAACACTGGCAGCTACCAGTTTTTATGTGCTCATTGTGGGCACAGTCATGTGCTTCCCATTTTTTTTTGCATGATATCATATAATTTCAGTCTCACACTTCAAGGTCAATATTCTCTCCCTATTTTATAGACATTGAAACCAAGGTTGAGAGATGTGAGGTGACTTGTCAAGGCCACAGAGCTCTTAAAGAATATCTCATCTTCAAACCCAGCTCTGTGTAATCCAAACTTTAAGTTCAACCACAAATTTATTCATTAGAAATATTTATGTTAAAACTATTTTTTTTTTTGAGATAGTCTCGCTCTGTTGTCCAGGCTGGAGTGCAGTGGTATAATCTTGGCTCACTGCACCTTCCACCTCCCAGGTTCAAGTGATTCTCATGTCTCAGCCTCCTGAGTAGTTGGAATTCTATGTGTGCCCACCTTGGCATCCCAAAGTGCTAGACATGTGTGAGCCGCCATACCTGCCCGGCCTTGATTCTTTTTAAAGGGATTGATTACCATTAATTGAAGCATTTTGTATTTAAAATTTGGTTTAAATTAAACCAAAGGCCCTGAGCTGATACCTTGCTTCAGTATTACCTTCCAATTTAGCCATCTTTTGAGGAAGGGAAATGGAGAAGATACTGGGATTGGCATTAGGGCTAGCTTTAATGAAAATAATAAGATGGAGCAACACTACTTCCTGATTTGGATAAAGAAGGGTTAGAGTAAAGAGAGACCTGTTTTATTTCAGCTCCAAGGGAAAACCCAAGTGCATATTATAGGAGAGAGCTGGAGGGAGTGGGAAAAACCTTCTGGCTGCTGCTCAGATGTATGCTGGAACTACAAAGTAGGGATTTTCCTTTGATGAACTCAAACTGCTTAGATAGGTGAAGAGTTCACTTGTAAATGAGACTTGGTAGTGCAAACCATGAGCAAAGAGCAGGAGCTCTGGTGTTCTTGAAGCTATCTTCAAGCCTCTGGTGATGTGTAGTGTAGGGGTCCGGGGTTCCCACTCTAGGCTGTGGATGAGGGTGAATTAAAAGGAGAAGTAAATTTACCAACATACACTTTGGAGTATATTATCTTTGAGTTGCTTTATAAAGAGTAATTGAATAGATACTTCATCAAAATTTGATGCATGTATGAAATATATATTTGCATATGCATTTGAATATACATACATACATACATATATACATTTAGTTGCATTGACAAAGCAGATGGACTTAACAAAAAGCTATCATTGGCATCCCATGTCCTAAATAAGGATTGAGCTTTGATGTCATGTCTGTGGTAGATTACTGCTACCTGATTATAACATATTTAAGTTATAGGATTACTTGCAAAGACAAAGAAAATCTAGCTCCAGTGCTATAACTGAACACTCGAAATGAGGAAGTAGACCTCTAGGTAGTGATGATCCGTAAGTGAAAAGAACTGATCTCTGTTCTGTTGCTATTTAGGAGCCACTGTTGTCATTCAAACAGCTCACAAGCTCCATCAGTTCACATATATCATATGCTTAGGGCTGGTCACGATTCTGCCAACATTGCAACCTCTGTACCTGCCTTTCCATCTTTCCTTATTATTCCTATTCTCCCTTTCTTCTCTATCACGTTCATCATACAGCATAAAGAAAATAGAATTTTCACTACTTTTTGGTTAGGTCCTAGATAAATCAGCTGGGCTTCCCCCACTCCCACATGATTGACAATTCTGATGTAATACAGAATAAAGGGAGAGCTGAAGACCAAAATCTATAGTCCTCACTGCATCTCAATTCCCAATTCTTATCATACGCTAACTTCTATGGTTTTAGTTTTAGAAATTTTAGTGTTCTGGGACAGGGTGTTTTAATTCTAAATATGTTCACTGCCATAAAACCCAGCAACAACAGCATAAGTACTCAAGCTAAAATATGTGAATAAGAACCTAACCAAATCAATAATTTAAGGCCAGTGTGAATGTGTGAAGTTGCGTGTGTTCCTGATGACGTTGTTATTCTGTATTTCTACTGGTTTTGTTATTTTTTTTGCCTCCAAGTCTATTGAAATGTTTTTGCAATGTAGAGACATCAAAGGCATGATGGGTGAGCTGGTGGTGCTGATCAGCAGAAAGACCAAAGCAAGCAGGGCTGTAGAGAGACTGGGAATATTATAGGGCAGAGGTTCAGTGATAAAAATCAATCTAACAGGGTAGAACCGTGGTTTTTGGAATAAGACTAGCCTATATGGTCTGAGGAGGATTAGCAGAAGGAAGAGCTTCATGCTAAATCTTGTGATGGCTTGAACTAGGAATTAAAAAATTCCCCTGGTCAAAAAAATGTAGGACTTTTTCCTTAGTTCATCTAAAAGCTGGGTT
>NW_016107789.1:146826-223814 GCF_001604975.1 Cebus imitator | reverse complement strand
CTCCTGAGTAGCTGGGACTACAGGCACGCGCCACCATGCCCAGCTAATTTTTTGTATTTTTAGTAGAGATGGGGTTTCACCATGTTGACCAGGATGGTCTTGATCTCTTGACCTTGTGATCCACCCGCCTCGGCCTCCCAAAGTGCTGGGATTACAGGCTTGAGCCACCGCGCCCGGCCAAAGCTGGGTTCTTATTACATGGCCAGGAGAGATGAGGCTCGCAGACACTTTGAAGGGTGAGAAAAATGGAATTTATTGGGTGAGAAGTTAAAAAAAGGGAACCAGGACTCTCAGCAAAGTGAGAGTCCTGCTAGCTGGTTTCCACCTCACAGCTTGAATCCCAGTTTCCACCCCCAACAGGAGAGGCCAGGCTCCTCTCCTCTGCAAGGGGTGTGAACTTCTGTGGCTCCACCCTGTTCTCCCACTGTGCAGGGCTTTTGGAGTTTCTCTGGGGGCCCCTTTAGACTTGGCTGTCTCAGAAAGAATGGGCTTCCCATGTTGGGAACAGCCTGAGATTTCTGATGATAAACAAGTGACCCCATTCACAGGGGAAGGTCTGGGATGCCAGGGCAGGAACCAGACAGATCCTGACTGTGCCACAGAAGAGGGCATGGGCGATGAGACCATTACCTGGCAACATTTCAGGTTCAGAGCAATCATTGCATTTTGAGATTTTGGGGTAAGGTCACTGTGTCGGGAGGTCCCCAAGACCACCCTCAGGTTTATTGATTTGCTAGGAAGACTCAGGACTTAGCATAAAATTGTGCTCACAACTAAGATTTATTTCAACGAAAGGATACGAAACAGGATCAGTGTGAGGAGAAAGGTGCTTGGAGTGAGGGTTATAGGTGGCCAGGCATCAGCTTCTAAGAGTCCTCTCCCAGTGGAGTCTTACAGGGCGTGTTTAATTCCTCTGGCACTGAATTGTGACAATGCACGTGAAGCATTGTCTATCAGGGAAGCTCGCTAGAGACTTGGTGAGCTTTTTATAGGGGACTGGTCATGGGTAGCTGGGAACATACCAAAATTCCAGGCTCCAAGAAGGAAAGAAGGTGTTCAGCATACACCACATTGTTTGTACAAACTATTTACATTTAGGCACAGTGAGCCCCTCTGATTAGGTAGGGGATGGTGGGAACTTGCCTGAAATCCATGCTCCTAGACAGATACCAGGTGAGGGCTAACTAAGGAGACCAGTCTCAGAGCCGCTATGTTAAACTCTTCTGTGCAGTCACCTAAGTGATAATTCTGTCAAAGCCTGGGATGGCTGCCTGTTGTATACAGTGAGGGTCTGGCAGAGGTGGGGGAATCTTATTTTGGGTGTTTGTGAAAAATGCATGGAGATTATTTCTGCCTCAGGCTCCCCGATGGATGAGAACTCCATGGATTCTGGGTATGGTGACCTCAGATTACATGTCTTCCAGGAGTACTAGGATATGTTGTTCTGTTTAATGTCACTGATTATCCTCCAGGAAGAATATCTACCACTAACCATGTTCTTATAGGCTATAGAGGAGTTTTCCAGCTTCATTGGGGTGAGGACCACTGAGTTCCCCTATCACTCTCTTCTCTACACACTCTCATCTTTGCTTTTTGTTTTTTCTTTTGAGACAAGGTCTGGCTCTGTTGTCCAGCCTGGAGTGCAGTAGTGTGATCTTGGTTCACTGTAGCCTCAACCTTCCAGGCTCAAGTGATCCTCCCACCTCAGCCTCCCAAGTAGCTGGGACTATAGGCATGCACCGTCATACCCCACTAATTTTTGTATTTTTTTGTAGAGATAGGTTTTGCCATGTTGCCCAGGCTGGTCTTGAACTCCTGAGCCCAAGTGATCCACCTGCCTCAACCTCCCAAAGTGCTGGGATTACAGGCGCAAGTCATTGTACCCAGCCATCTTTGTTCTTGAGTTCTTACAGGCAGGATGGATGTCAGATTCATTCTCAAAACTTCTAAGAGTTGTAGAATGGGACTTGCATGTAGTAAGCAGTACGTGCTTAATAAACATTTACTGAATCACATAGAGGTGTTGTCATGTATCAACCACAAGGTCTCACTCAGGGACACTGGCAGACTTAAAACCTTGCGCCTAAAGACCCAGATCTTCTTACCAATTTAAGAGTGTGAAGGAGAGAAAACTCCCAGCAGAGTCTGAAATGAAAATGTAAGCAAGTGCAGCTAAAAATAAACAGCAACGTGGGATTCCTCAATTCTGACAGGCTGTGACAGCACCAAGTGTCATGTGGCTCTGAGTGGTGAAGAAGAGGAATAAATTTAGAAGGCTTAATGAGGGGGGATTCTATAACTGCTTGAAAAGCCTAAGCCACCAAATGGAATGAAATTTTCCTAGACAGGAGTGCGATATTCCCTGCCCCCAACCCTGACATCTCTGGGCAATGTGACACACTTTCTAACTTCCTGAATACAATCAGGTCACCCATCCCAGAGTGAGCAGAGTCTAGGGAGACAGAAGCACAGTCTCTGACCCTTGATCTTAGACAATCTATCCAGAGTGGCTGCTGGGAATGCCCCATCCCTGGGAATTCTTTTTATAGGACATAGAGTCACCATCACAGGATATTAGCAGTGGAATCAGCCTTTGAGTCGTTAATGGTTTTCAGAATCTTTGAGCTGCAAAAACTTCACAAAATGTTATGCAGAATGGCTAGATAGAAGGATAAAAGGTAGAACTGCTGTGATTGAAGTGGAGGCAGCTGATGGACTTCCCACCCCTCTACCTTCCCTACCTTCTATCTGTCCAACCCCTGGGTTCCTGAAGAGCAGGACTGCTGTGTCAAGTTGTGCAGTTTCTGCACATGGACAGTGTGTACATTTGCCTCAGAGCACAGCTTGAAAAAAATTGATATAATTGAAGCTTCTTGTTTACAAGTAAGGAAATTGGGGCCCAAGGTGAAGCAACTTGCACAATGTCAATTAATTAGTATCAGAAATGGGATTTGGACACAGAATTAGTGGCTTCCAATTCACTGCTATTTTAGAGTCTCCTTGATATCCAGGGTCTCACTAGCCCACCCATGCAAAAACAGCCTTAGAGCAGGAATCATGGGTCAGGGTGGAATGTCCATCTTGCTTCAGAGAAGAAACAAAAGAGAAAACATCTTCGTGGTCCACATGTGCTTTCAGAGGTGCCAGCTTGGGTGCACAACCAGGTAATCATCAGCCTGTGCTTTATGCGTCGGTAGTGAGTGAATAGCTGAGAAAACCTCCCACTCCCAGGGCCATGGCTTTCCAATAAAGATAACAGTGATAGAAGGATAACTGCATGATTTGAACTATGGCTTTGACTGTGACTACAACTTTGTCCGTGACTGTGATTAGGACCATTACGACCACCAACTGCCAAGTGGTTATTAGGTATTCTTGTTGCATTACCCACCAAAATGCAGAATCCAAAAGGGCAGGGTCTTTGCCAGTTTTGCTCTTCATTGTATCTCCAGGCTCACATACATGGTGCTGAATAAATATTGGGGATCGTTATGGGCTGTATTATATCCCTCCAAATTCATATGTTGAAGTCTTAACCCCCAGTGCCTCAGAAGGTGGCTGTATGTGGAATTAGGGCCTTTAAAGAGATAATTAAGGTAAAATGAAGTCATCTGGGTGGTCATTAATCCAATATGACTGGTATCCTTATAAGAAAAGATTAGGACACAGGTACAGAGGTAAGACCTTGGAAGGACAAAGAGAAGACGGCCAGCTGCAAGCCAAGGAGACAGACCCCAGCAGAAACTAGCCCTCCTGACGCCTTGATCTTGGACAATCCATCCTCCAGAATTGTGAGGAAATAAATGCATTTTTATTGTTTAAGCCACCCAGTGTGTGGTATTTTTTTACGGTGGCCTTAGGAAAACTAATACAGGGATTAAACAAAGCGTCCTTAGCTCGGCGTGTTGTTTCTGAGTTTGGAGCTCTACCCACTGTTTGAAATGACACTTTTGATATTCCTGTACAAGGAAACATGAGGAATAAAAACCTGTTCATTGAAATGTTGTTCAGTGGTTACTGATCCAAGGTTACCTTTAAGTCAGGAGAATTTATTCTGTTTTGTAGGGCAAACTCCGAACGGGCTATAATCTATAATCACATCTTTCTGCCTAGTCCCCAGACTTTTGTTAAAATGTTTGGAAGTTTTTTGGTCTCCTTATTTTAATTTTTACAAAGCAGATGAAGAAGTGAGAAGCATAGGTAATAACAAAACTATAAAACTAATTAGCACCTCAGATTATAACGAGAAGGGGTTGACAGAATGTCTCTTTTAACAAAACCTGTGAATATTAAGGGTTTCGCTGCTGTCAGTATTTTCCTGGAAGAAGCAGGTCCTTCCTTCTGTATCCAATCCCCAAAGTGAAAAGTAGCTTTAATGTGTTCATAAGTTACAAAAACAGAATTATATGGGAATCCACACTCTTGGGAAACCATCTTGGGTAGATAGTTAGGGATATTGGCACTGTTTGTTTCTGGCCAGCATTTTACTTGAACAAATGAACCTACTGTTAAGGCTGAAGGACAGGGTGGGGACAGGGGCACTGGCAGTGAAAATCTGTCATAAGATACAGACTCTCCAAGAACATTTAAACTTCAGACATCGCCAATCTCCTTGTGATACTTAGAGCTTCCCCAAAGCAGGTGAAGTGGTTAGATAGGCCCTGGCGTCAAGGAGATCTGACAGTATGACCTAGGGCAGGTTACTTGACCTTCCTGAGCCTCAATTTCCCCATCCAAAAATGGGTGTAATGTAATCTATACCTCATAGAATTTTTTTGGAAAAATAAATGAGATGAGCTTAGTACTGGTAGTTCAGAACTTAAAAAAGGGAGAGGTTTTGTGGGTATGAAGTAGACTTTGCTCAGTTCTTAGACATTTCCAGGGATGTGGAATTGTCTAGATTCACCTTTCCTTTGGCTCAGGAAAAAAAAAATCAGTAAAGTGGGAGTGAGATGACTTTAGTTTTAGGCTCAGGTCTGTTACTTACAAGTCACATCTTCTTTGACAAGTGACTTAATTTGTCTGAGCCTCAGTTTGTTCAGTTAAACAGGCCCAGGGTTGCAGGGTGGCATGCTCTCGTAATTGCTGTGAGGATAAAATGAGAGAACATATAAGGAGTGCATTGTAAACTGTAAAGTGCTATGCCAATTTGCAGTATTACTGTTGCCCTTGGGGCTGTGCAGAACAAGCCTTAGCACAGCTATTCTCAAGTTTGTCGGAATTTGGATCTAGGAAAACCAGTGTCCCCCATTTGTCCTGGACAAATGTGAATGTTAATAATCCCCAAATATTTTCTATGAAAATCAGCGTCCCGTGATAATTTGCAAGGCATTCCTGGGGGAAAAGAGTTTCTCGCCAAATAACTTTGGCAAACACACTGTACTTTTTGCCCACTTAGACACTGACAAGGCTTAGAGTATATTCAAAGGTCGTGCATTGGTGAAATCTGTTGGACTCTGCTTATCCATGTTCCTTAAACGTATTTGCCCTCAGAACCTTCTTCATAAAATACTGGTTCACTTCCTGCAGAACAGATTTTGGAAATGCTGCCAACCTCTGACATATTTGACAAGGCTTTGCAATGTCCCAAGTCTTCTCTTCTCCTGACTAAATGTTATCCATTCCTATAACTATGTGCTCCCTGTTCTTGAGTCTTTTTTGACCATCTTGATCATTCTTTTTCACATGTCCCATGCATCTCTCTTTGCCTTTGTCTGCCCTGTCTTTGAGCACAATTTCTAGGTGTGGCCTGATGCTTAGACTAGACAAGAACAGAGGCTCTAGGACTCTTGCCTTTCTGTAGGAAAGGAGTTTGGAAGTGGGGGAGGGTCATAAGGGTCACTTCTTGTCTCTCTTTTCCTGTTCCCGACAGACAGATCTCCCCCAATCTCACCACCCCATGAGTATGTGATTGCCCGTCTTTGAACTTCAAAGGCATTTATGGGGCAGAAAAGCAACAGTGTCTGGAAGAGAACAGCCCCTAGAGGGCAATGTGGTCACAGGAAAAGATGCTTGGTCTCCCAGGGTTTTTCTGGGTGCTAAACCTATCCAGATGCTACTCTGAGGAAGTGCTGTACTCTTTCAGTGTATTTTTATATTTACCACATGTCTTAGGAAATAGTCAAAATGTCAACTGGAGCATAAAAGGCAAACACCAATGAAAGGTGGGAGTCCCAAAGGAAGGACTCAGCCATCGGCTCAGAGAGGAAAGGGCTTGAAGTCAGTCACTTGCCTGTGGCAGTGCTTGTGGCTATCGTGTCTTCCTTGCTACTATGATTCTGTTTCTGGTTTAGGGCTTCGGTTATTGGGAAAGATATAACTATTTATCCTCAGCTGAAGCAAACTTCCTTAAGAGTGGTGCATTCATTAATGTTCCTGGGCATAAGAATTTAATTAGAATTTTAATGAAAATGGAAGGTTGAACTTTTATTTAAATAAGTAATAAGCTGTTGTATGTTACAATATGATCGATATCCACAGTCATCCTAATGGTTTGGAACAAAGATTTGGCCAGGGTCAGGTCACAATCTGCCATATTCTGCTTCCCAGTAGGGTGAACCTGGCTGTGCTATTTGAGCTTCCTGAGCCTCAGAGAGTTGTTTCTTCAATTCTCTTTGAGGAAGCACTGTCTGCCTTAAAGGCTGGTTGTGAGGATTAAATACCATGTCAAATGTAAAGCACCTTGTAGAACAGTGGTTCTCAAAATGTAGTCGCTGGACCAGCTGTATAAGCATCACCCGGTAACACCTTAGAAGGGCAAATTCTTACAGTAGGAGGGGAAGAAAAAAAAAAAGAAATGCAAGTTCTCAGGTCTTACCCCAGATCTATTGAATCAGTAACTCTGGGGGTTGGGCCTAGCAATTTGTGTGTGTGTGTGTGTGTGTGTGTGTGTGTGTTTTGAGACAGAGTCTCACTCTGTAGCCCAGGTTGGAGTGCAGTGGTGCGATCTTGGCTCACTGCAACCTCTCCTATCAAAGTCAAGTGATTCTTGTGCCTCACCCTCCTGAGTAGCTGGGATTATAGGCACACACCACCATGCCTGGCTAATTTTTTGTATTTTTAGCATAGATGGGGTTTTGCCATGGTGCCCAGGCTGGCCTTGAACTTCTAACCTCAGGCAATCTGCCTGCCTTGGCCTCCCAAAGTGCTAGGATTACAGGCATGAGCCGCCATGACTGGCCAGCAATCTGTGTTCTAATAACCCCTCCAAGTGACTCTGAGGCATGCTAGAGTTTGAGACACGCTGTTGTATGGTCACTGGCTTATAGATGCTAGAGAATAATATTTATTGTTACTGTTATGAATTGTTACACAGCCTCTACTTCCAAGAGGCTGAGAGTCTTGTTGGAGGGTCAAGGTGTTGAAAATGAGATAGTCAAATAATCAGGGCCATTATTGACAAGAAGAGATGTAGAACTTCTGAGGAAAGGGAAATGGGGGCCTGCAGGACTAGTGTGACCCATCGAAGCTTTGTGGTGGACGAGGAGTGGAGGATGAACAGCATTGTAAAGGTAGAGAGATAGTCAGGCACAGTGGCTCACGCCTGTAATACCAACACTTTGGGAGGCTGAGGCAGATGGATTGCTTGGGCCCAGGAGTTCGAGACCAGCCTGGGCAACATGGCAGAACCTCGTCTCTACAAAAACAAAACAAAAGAAAACAAAAATTAGCTGGGTGTGGTGGTGCACTCTTACAGTCCCAGCTACTCAGGAGGCTGAGATGGGTGGATCGCTTGAGCCTGGATGGTCAAGGCTGCTGTGAACTGTGACACTTGTATCATCCAGCCTGGGGAACCGAGCAAGACCCTGTCTCAAAAAATACAGAAAGTCAGAAAGAAAGAAAGAAAAGACAGAGAGATGTAAGCGGGGCATTCTGGTTGAAGGAAATAGCAAGAGCAAGAACTATAGCTTAGAGGGGAGAATACACAAGACTATTGAGATGTTGGCTAAGTCAACATGTATTGAACATTTCTGAGTATCTATTGCAGGTCAGATACTATGTTAGTACTGAGGACATGGACATCAGAAAGGCTCAGGCATCAAATTACTAAAGGGTGTTATAATAGAATATCATCATCATCATAATGTTCTGCATTTTAATCATCATAAATATCATGTACTGAGAATTTGCTATGTATCTGACGCTGTTCTGAGCGCTTTATGTAAATCTGCTCCTTTAATTCTAACAATAACTTGATGGCATATGTATTATTATTATTCCTCCATTCCATACATGAAGAAACTGTGGCTTAGAGGATTTAGATAGTCAAAAGTCATGCAAGGAATTAAGGGGAGGAGCTGGGAACTGAGCCTAGTTCTGCCTGACTCTAAGGGGCTCTTAAATAAGTAGTCAGTGCTCTTTGAGGGTGGAGGGTTTGCAGAGCACTGCCGAGAAGTCTCGCTCCATATTGCATTGCTCCTCTACATGTCCCAGCCCGCCGTGCAGGTAGGTGAGGCCACTTGATTACCACAGGCCAAACAAACGTGAGCTAAAGGAAAACTTCTGGGATCAGGCATTGAAAAACTTGTCCGCTATTCTCCAGCCCCTCTTTCCCTGCAGTATTGACCAAGTGGACAGATCCCTGTTCTAGATGTGCCATGACAAGATCATGGAACCTTTGCCAGCTGAGTCCCTGAGTAAATTTGTGGTGCAGCATGCCCTTGGCATTTCTGCTGGATATATAGTTTAAGCAAGAAATATACCAAATGAAGAGGCTGTGATTTGGGGGTTATTTGTTACTGTAGCAAAAGCCTAGTCTATGCTGACTAATACAGTTTGAAAAAGCAGATAAAGTTAGATTTATAGGGTAGAGAGAGTCCTCAGTTTTGGCTTAAAATTTGTCCAGGGTAGTTTGCAGCAAGTTGAACCATTGAAAATTTTTTTGCACAAAGTGGAAATCCTTTTTTTTTTCTGAGATGGTGTTTCGCTCTGTCGCCCAGGGTGGAGGGCAGTGGTGCAGTCTCGTCTCATTACAACCTCCACCTCCCAGGTTCAAGCAATTCTCTTGCCTCAGCCTCTTGAGTATCTGGGATTACAGGGGTGTGCCTCCACATCTAGCTAATTTTTGTATTTTGTAGAGATGGAGTTTCGTGTTTCATCATGTTGGCCAGGCTGGTTTTGAACTCCTGACCTCGGGTGATCCACTTGCCTTAGCCTCCCAAAGTGCTGGGATTACAGGCATGAGCCACTGCGCCCTGGCCCAAAGTACAAATCTTTTGGTCTCTTTTAGGAATTGAGGTAAAGGTAGGCACAGGGATGCATAAGTAGCATTTTTCTTTTTGAGACAACCCTGTTTTAAGATGTGCTTTCCAGTTATCTCCCAGAAACCAAGCCATTCCAAGATCCTGAGAAATCCAACAATTTGAGGTTAATTCTAAATTTTACTGGCTTCTTTAGATACATAGAATCAACACACACACACACACACACACACACACACACACACACCCCAAAATGAAAAAGAAACATTGTCTTCTGTGCTCTGTGTCCTGATTTTCAGTCTGGGAAAATATGATTACCATAGACATGTTCTCCTGGCTGCCCTGAGGAATATCTTCAGAGTTCAGTTCCATGAGCAGTACTTGCTCTTGAAATCTACATCCAACCCTTTCTTTCTGCCTTTGGCAGATGAACCGTGACAGCGCTGCTCTCCGTTAGCCTGGCCACTGGCATGTGTGCGGTATACTTTATTTAGCTTCCCTGAAGAATATGCTGGGAGCTCTATCAGACCTTTTAGATTCTTGGCATGATTTGGAACTCAGCTGAGGTGAATAGGATTCCTAAGTCTGCTGAGTAATTCTTTGTTATTTATTTTTAATGTCAAATTATAACAAGACTTACCAGGACCTCAAGGGAAACATCTTTGGACAGAACATAGCACCATGGTGGGTTTTTCCACCAGGTGAAATTTCAAGAGCCAATTGCCAAGGGGAAGTGAAAGAGTGGGAGGAGGAGTTTGTCTATCTATAAACATTTGTATGTAGACCTATCACCAGGAAAATCACATTTCAATAATGAGTCTATTCACAAAGAAATTCAATGTAGAATTAATAGTGGTTGTTTAATTTACTTGGTTTTCATGAGGCCAAAGTTCATGGAGATCTGAAATACCAAGAGGCAGTACGATATTAAATAAATATTCTACAGAAGAGTTGAAGGAGAGACTGATCTGTTGTCCATTCTGTGTAAATTCTTGGTCGTAGCATTGGAAGTTCTGGGATAGCAGTGCTCAAGAGGGTATGGCTGAGATCTCAGGCTGAGAGACGTTACGCATGTCACCTGACATGAGTGGGCTTCAGTCTTCTTATCTGAGAAATGTGGATTTGGTCATTAATTCAACAAATATCTATGTGCGTTGACGATTCTAAATTCTGGGGATACAGTAGGAGAATAAGCTAAGATGATAAGTAGGGAAATAAGTAGGGGATGCAGTAGGGGTTATGCTCTCACATGAGCAAACGAATAAATGAACCAGCTGGTTTTTGTTGACTGCTGGTGCTATGGGGAAAAAAAAGGTTGAAATGATAGAAAATGACTGAGGGATACAGAGATAATTTAGGTTGGACTTGAATGGGGAGACAAGACAGCCATGTGAAGTTCTTGGGGTAGACAGAAACACATCCAGAAGTCCCCAAGTCACAAATGAACTGGGAAATGTGTTGACCAAAAGGAGCCAAAGAGCCAGGGAGGGGCAGAGATGGGAGATTTGGAGACAGGAACAGATGACAGGGGCCATGTAGAGCACAGGGGGTGCTGTTTGGATTTTTTTTTTTTTCTGAGCCAGAAAGTCTAGGTGTCATTTATTGACAGCAGTTTATATACATTTGTTTCCTTCCCATAGTTGTTTCCTTCCCAGCGCAGGCACTGAGCCTTTGAGAAGAGCAGTCTCTGAATGGGGGAGCCAGGAACACAGGTCGGACACGTCTTTGGCAGGCACATTCAGTCCCGGCAGGATGCAATCCTTCAAGTTGGAATTCCACTGAATATTTGAGAGAGATCACAGTGGGGGGGTAGAGAGGAAGTATTTTACAGGACTCACATTCGGTCCAGGCCTCCTCTCTCACTATCTATGTCCATCCAAGTTATAGGACCCTGGAGGGGCAACAGTCAGGCCCACCCACCTAAGCCAGGGAAGATTCCTCCATCTGTGCCCAGTTCACACACACCTGCTTCCACTGGTCGCATAGTTAAAGAGAATCAGCCTTATGGTAAGAGACAGACCGCTTCCGCTCTGCCCCTCCCCGGCCCCTCTCTTCCGCAGCATCGGTGCAGGAACCACTGGGAAGATGGAGGCCTGCCTTCTCAGTTCAGCCACGTGGCCTCATCTGCAAATCTTCCATCAGCGACAGGATGGAGGCCACGTGTGGGCCCAGGAGGACACCTGTGTTCCCAAGTCCATCACACACTGCCCTGCTTGTGTGCTGCCAAATGCTGGTGCCCAGGTTGGAGATCAAGCAGGCCCCAAATTGGGACCTAAAGCCAGTTTGCATAGGTACTTGGCAATTTTTGGTAGGGAGGTGGATAAAAAAGTAGATACGTGTGAGAAGAATGAAATCACTTCATTTGATAGACTAATTAGATAGAGATCTGAAGTGATTTTACCTTTATTTCCTTCACTTTAAGCCAATCATGAAATTTCACAGTGATTTCTAGGGAGGGAGCAGAAGAAAGGCAGTGTCAAGAATCATCGGGGCTGTGACCTAGTTGGCCCACGAAGGTGCAGGCAGGGTGGGCTCTCCCTGGGGCAGCTGGAGGAGCACGGACTGCCCCACCGGCAGGTAGGTGATGTTCCAAGAGTGTGAGAGCTGGTACACGATGTCCTCCGCAGTGTCCAGCTTGTGTAGCTCGATCAGGCTGTCCCCTGCAGTGGCCGGTGGGTTGGCAGTCAGCTCAGCTGCCATGGAGTTGCCTTCAGCAGAGATGGTAGCCGCCTTTTTCTGCTGCTCAGCCTTTTCCACCACAAATCTGGCCCTCCCTGCTTCCTGCTGAGGCACCGCTTCCACCGCTTCTGTGAACTCCTTCCCGAAGGTCAGATGTGCCAAGAGTATGTCGTCCAGGATGAGCCCAAAGGTGGCTTCTCGCTATGTAAGGTTGTCGTTCAGCTGCCTGGAGACCAGCTCTATCTGGGTGATCAGTTCTCCAGCATCAAAGCGAGCCACCAATGACTTGAGGATCTCGGTCATGATGGACGGCAGCACACGCTCATCATAGTCCTCTCCAGTGCTGGTGAAGGTGCGAGGGAGCTGGCTAGCAATGGGCCAGAAGAAGATACACAGTGTGATGTTGACATTCTGTAAATTTTGCTACCAGTGATGACTGGCACATTACATGGGTGAGAACGGCAGTTAAAGACAATTGGTTTCTGTACCCATGGGGTGAGAAAGGGAGTCCCTTCCCCTACCACAATGTCCTGTATTCCACGGAATCAGTCAAAGATGACAGCTCTGAGTCCAGCATTCCATGTTACATAAGGCCGAGTTCACCATACCTCCTGCAACAGCTAAGGCCAGGCCAAACTTGCCGATGGACTCAAACACTTTGGCAGCCATGTTTTCTTCTGCTGGACCCTCTCACACCTGCTTCCATTCTGACTTCTACATGAATTACTCTGCTGTTTGGATTTTATTCCAAATGCAATGGGAAGTCATTAGAAGGCTTTAAGCAGGGGAGTGATATGATCCAATGTGTTTTTTTTGTTGTTTGTGACAGGGTCTTGCTGGAGGCTGGAGTGCAGTGGTGTAATCATGGCTTACTGCCGCTTTGAACTCCCAGGCTCAAGTGATCCTCCTGCCTCAGCCTCCCAAGTAGCTGAGACTACAGCCATGCACCATCATATCTGGCTAATTTTTAATTTTTTTTGAAAACACAGAGTCTCACTATGTTGCCCAGGCTGGTGTTGAACTCCTGAGCTCAAGCAATCTGCTTGCCTTAACCTCCCAAAATGCTGGGACTACAGGCGTAAGCCACTGTGTCTGGCCAATGTGCATTTTTAAAAGTGTCACTTGGACTGCTGTGTTGAAGACAGGTTATTGAGAAGTCAAGAGTAGGAGCAGAGAAACAAGTTAGGAGACGCTTACAGCATCTCTCAAGATTACGTTTGCATCGGGGAGGCAAAGGAATTTAAAAATGAAGCATCTTAGTGTCTTCATTTTAAAACTGGCTAAAATAAACTCCCTAAATACATAGCCCATCCCCTAACTGAAAACTGCTAGGGACCAAGACTGTTTACTATTCAAGCTGTACATTCCATATATTGAATCCGAGATGAATATAAAGTTATCAAAGCTCATTATTATGAACTACCTATGCAATCATGGGGTAAAGAGTAATGGTTTCTACCCTTAGGTATTCATACTAGTCATGGTTTAGCCAGGAAACAAAATTACTTGAATATTTAATATGGAGAGTCTTTCATGGAGATGGATACATAAGCAATAAAAAGGCTGAGATGCAGGCCATGCACACTGGCTCACTCCTGTAATCCCAGCACCTTGGGAGGCCAAGGCAGGCAGATCACTTGGGGCCAGGAGTTCAAGAGCAGTCTGGCCAACATGGCAAAACCCCGTCTCTACTAAAAATATAAAAATTAGCATAGTGGCAGGCACCTGTAATTCCAGCTACTTGGGAGACTGAGGCATGAGGATTGCTTGAACTCAGAATGTGGAGGCTACAGTGAGCTGAGATCATACCACTGTATTCCAGCCTGGGCTGCAGAGCAAGAATCTGTCTCAAAAAAGCAAAAAATGGCTGAGATGCCGAGTAAGGGACAGTGAGGCAACCAGAGATGAAAGTAGTAGGAAGCCTTTACCACCCCAAAGCTGGAGGGACAGAGGGAGGAGAAAGTACGATTCAAGCCTGGGGGAACTGGAGTCGCCTGAGCAAGTCTAGCGTGAACTAGCAGCATGAAGGAAACACAGTTGCTGGTGGAGATGCCTGGAAAAAATACCCCAGCTTCTCTCCCTTCCTGCCTTTCAGTCTGTTACCAGGGCTGCACATTGGCCAAACCCAGCAAGAAGCAAGCTGCAGTGGCAGCCTGGGAAGTGCAGCCTGCAGTCCCGCTGGGATACAGAGCAGAACAGGGAAGGGACAGCATGGGCCTGGGACAAATAGGCCCAGGACAGGACCTCACCTTGCCCTCTGCCTCCAGATTCAAAAAGCAGGAAATACCACTTAGGGTGGGTGAAGAATAGACAGTGGAGGAGGCGAGATTGATTTGTGAGATAGTAGGACTTCTTAAGCATCATTTCATTTTATATGGTGCCTGCAGCTGAGTGCATGTCAGGCATTCTTTGGCTTGGTGTTTCAAAGCTGGGCAGGTAGTGATGGCTCTGCAGCAGGCAGTTTCAGATGACCCCTCAGCTTCACCACTGCTCAGGCTAGGGCGTTTCTGGACCTTCTGGGTGAACTGGCAGGGGGCAGCCCCCTACAGAGGTATATTTTCAGGAAGGGTCAAGGAGCTTACTGGCATACCAGTGATCTTGAAGAAAGAGGGTTCCAGGTACGACAACATGGCTTTGATTTCTGGGAGGTCAGTTGGCATGCAGTTCTTGGTTTTGATGCTTGAATCAGCTTCTAAGACCAACC
Source organism: Cebus imitator (assembly GCF_001604975.1). Lineage (NCBI taxonomy): Eukaryota > Metazoa > Chordata > Mammalia > Primates > Cebidae > Cebus > Cebus imitator. Next base: position 209,231 of record NW_016107789.1, on the reverse strand, counting down.
TCTCGGTGGTTTTGTTTTTGTGTATATGGGGATATGTGTCCTGGGAGTTCTGGCTCGATGGAGTAATTCCATTAAATTCTGTAATGCTCTCAGCTGTGAGCATTCCTCTTTGGAAACCTTGGACAGCGTGTACCCTAAAGCAAGGAGAAAGGCCTTTGTCCTTTTGCATGGAAAGCAATGTGACTCCTTGGCAGTGTGAAGTCTAGGGGTTAAAACACTATCTTTCTGCTTTAAGGACTTCAAATACCAGTGGCAGTTACAAAGTTGGCTCCAGGAAGCACTTGAATTTTGGTGGGATTCAAGTGAGAAGTCAAGGAAAAATATGAATGCCTTTGGGGACACTTAAGTTTCCAGATAACTTGAAGTAGTGGATTGAGGCAAGAACAACAAAATGGCAGTGATGCATATAATTAGAATTTGAAAGGCCATGAACATTTATTTAGTCCACGCGTGTACTGCTTTGTGTGTTGGATATACTTTGATGAAAAATTTTTTATAAAATTTTGTGTAATCGATTCTCACATTTGTACAGGAACTTTGTATATACACCTCATCCATCCTTCCATTTATCTATCCACCTACCTGCCTGTCCATACCTTTAACAGAAATATATATTGAAAACATACTAAGTACAAGGATCTGGGAGCACAGCAGTGACCAAGACAAGATGGCTGTTTTCACGGAGTTTATATGTGTTTGTGTGTGCATGTCTGTGTGTCTGTGTGTATAATAAACAATAAAAGTGACATAAAAACACAAAACTCTAATACTAAGATAAAGAGGTCTCTGAGAGACCCCAAATGGGGGTGAGCTTAATCTGGGGTGTCAGAGAAATCCTTAGAGGAAGTGACTTTCATTTGTTTGCTTTTGAGACGGAGTCTTGCTCTGTTCACCCAGGCTAGAGTGCAATGGCATGGTCTTAGCTCACTGAAACCTCCGCCTCCCAGGTGCAAGTGATTCTTCTGTCTCAGCCTCCTGAGTAGCTGAGATTACAGGTACATGCCACCACACCCAGCTAGTTTTGTATTTTTAGTGGAGATGGAGTTTCACCATGTTGGCCATGCTGGTCTCGAACTTCTGACCTCAAGTGATCTGCCCACCTCAGCCTCCCAAAATGCTAGGATTACAGGCATCAGTCACCGCACCCAGCCTAGTGGAAGTGACTCTTTTTTTTTTTTTTTTTTTTTTTTTTTTTTTTTGTTTTTTTTTTTTTTTTTTTTTTTTTTTTTTTGAGAGGGAGTTTCGCTTTTGTTACCCAGGCTGGAGTGCAATGGCGTGATCTCGGCTCACGGCAACCTCCACCTCCTGGGTTCAGGTAATTCTCCTGCCTCAGCCTCCTGAGTAGCTGGGATTACAGGCACGCACCACCATGCCCAGCTGATTTTTTGTATTTTTAGTAGAGACTGGGTTTCACCATGTTCACCAGGATGGTCTCGATCTCTTGACCTCGTGATCCACCCACCTCGCCCTCCCAAAGTGCTGGGATTAGGACTCTTAATAGGTGATCTGAGGAGGGAGGAAGAATAAACAAGATGATGAGGGAATGGCAAAGCATTCTAGATGGAGGGAAATCATGAGTAAATGGCCTGCGATGGGACAAATCAGTTTGTATGTGAAAGACTGAAAAAGGGCAGAAGGATGGGATGCAGAGACAAGGAAGAACCTGGCAAACCATGGGTTCTGGAGAGGCAAGTAAGGACCTGACACATAGGTCAGGTCGTGGTAAGGAGCTGTAGCTGCCCAAACTATTCGTGACTATTTGTAAACTGGTTTCCAGTGTTTGGTCCTTCACACTTAGCTCATTTTGTTTTTGTTAGACAATTTTTCTTCGTATTGATCTGGAATCATTTTTCCTTTAGCTTCTAGCTCTAGGATCTGTCCCCTGGGATGTTGCAGAGAAAACCTACTACTTATTCTATTCTTTCTCTAGATCCTATTTCCTCTAACTCTCCTGTTCTCTAAGTGTAGCCCATCCTCATGTGACAGGGATTTAAGTATCTTTCCCATCAATGTCGCCTTCTTTGAAACACACGTCAGTTGGCCAGCATCCTTCCTCAGATGCCGTCTTCAGAACCAAACACCTGAGGTTGGTCAAAGTAAAGAAGGGCTTTCACCTCCCTTGTTTAGGACACTTAGCTTCTTTTGATATGTCTTCAAGATCAAAGTCTTTTTTCTGAATGCGTCCTCACACTGCTGATTCAAAATAAACTTACAGTCAGCTAAAACCTTTAAATTCATTTCTTATAAGCTGCTATTAAACCAGGTGGTTCTCATCCAATATGTATGTAGGCATTTATTTTTAATTTATACCTTTTCTATTTCTAAAAGTGACTGTCAGCCTAGAACAGAATTCAAGTATACAGCTACACAGTTAAAATAAAGATCCGAGGGAGAGCAGAAACATTATATTTTCACAGGAGACTTTCTGAGTGCAAGTGCAGGCCTCTAGCTACCCCATTTCTATCTCATCTTGTTGATTTAGGACGCTATGGTATACTGTGCTATGTTTTTTTAAATCTCTTTCTCTTCTTTCAGTTGTAAGCCACTCTCAGCACTGGTTCATCTGCCAATTGCTATTGATCACCATTCTTATATATTCCCGATTCTTTAAGTCAGAGATCCCAGTTCCATCATTTACTAGCTGTGTGACCTTGGGCAGGTTAATTCAGCTCTCTGTACCTTAGTTTCCTCATTTACATAGTGGTTCCTAGCTAATAGAGGTGTTGTAAGTATTAAATAAAGCAATAATGTAAAGCCCTTTGAACAGTGTGCCTGACATATGGTAAGCTCTTATATATTTTAATTATTTTCATTATTATGAATATAAATATTGAGAATTTATTGTGCTCTAGCAACGTGGTAGATACTTAAATGCAATATTGGATTTACTCCTCCCATTAAACCAGTTAAGTAGTTACTATAATCACCTCCCTTAAAGGTTGAATGACTCATCTGGGTTCCCACAGCCATCAGTTTGGTGTTTGCAGGGGAAATAATGGAAGGGCATTGTAGGCAGTGGGAACCGAGCTAGCAAAGACCTGGCCTACTTGATGCACAGTGGATCACTGTAGTCTAGGATATGTGGGCTTGCACCAGGGTGGACAGCATCTCTCTTTCCTTCCATTTCTAAAATATGGCTTGTTTTTTAGAGTTTCTGCCTGTACCCTGGCCCAGCTCCTCTTCTGGGAGGCTCCTATTCCTCTGTCCTGCATTGAGACTGGATGATGTGTCTTATCTTACATATTTGTTCCTGGTAAGTGACACAAAAGTCATGCTGCTCTTCGGAAGTAAGTAATAATTACACCTCAATTTCTTTAGAAAAAAGAGGACTGACAGTCAGTCTCTTGCCATTGTGGTAACATGATCATAACTATCTATGAGATTTATTCTATTGTGCTTGGGCTAGGGAATGTCACTCATTGCTTTTGAAACATCCCTGGAAGAGAACCAGGGTTTCATCTACACCTTTTAACTACAGCTACATTTCAGTATTGGCTTGACATGACAGTATATAATTGGAACATTTGCATAATGTATTGAATTTCTAGCTAAGCCTTAATGATAATTAACTGAACTGGATTGTCCCATAGGAAATAAAGAGATAATGAGTGTTGCCCACCTTGTGTCTAAGACTATAAAATGTCAAGTACCTTCCAGGGAAAAGTTTTTGCCTTTGCCTAGCTCCCTTATCTGTTCTACTTTTGCAGTCCCTCCCATGAACTAATGTGTACCACACTTCCCAGGGAATAAGTGAGTACTCACCTTGCATTTTTCCCTGTGTCTACTTGCTTGCTGATAAGGGTGTCAAGCTTCCATTTTAATGAAACCCTAGGATAATCTGTGTTTGTTTCTTAAGATTTCTGAGTGTCTGTTAAGAAACCAGTTATTTCAAGAAATTTTTATTATAGTGACATAATTTGGATTAGCCCTTATTAAAAGGAACTCTTTCTCTGCTTTGTTAAAATCTTTAGGAGGCCTTAAGCTCTGAAAAAGATTATGCCAATCCTCACTTTAACTACAACGTGTGATTCTAAGAAAAAACAATACTGTTTTAAAATAAGTGTGAGGGATTTCAAAAGAATATGATTCTAAATGGGCTGGGGGAACATAGGCAGGCCAGTCAGGGCTTGACAGTGTCTGTCATACACTTTGGTGTATGCTCGTGGTAGCATTTATTCCGGTTGTAACTTAGTATCTAGCTGCATAGTTATTTTCTTGCCCATTTCCTTTATTAGACTGTAACTTTCATGAAGGCAAGGAACATATCTATCTGTTTACTGCTATATTCCTGGTATCATCTGAAACATCATCTGTTTCAGAACCAAAGCCAGGTATACAGTATGTAGTCAATGAATCAATAATAATAATGAAGAGATAAATAATAATGAAAGGATAGATAATTATAAAAATAAATTATGAAAAAATTATAGCTAACATTGATAGGTTGATTACTGTATAAAAGACACATTTCTAAGTGCTTTACATGTAGCATATCACATCTTTTTACAGGAACCTGTTTATTATTCACTATATTGATGTGGACATTAAAGCGCAGAAAGGTTAAGAAACATCAACAACATCACACAGGAGGAAAGCTTCCTTCAGTGTTAATGTTCTAGGAATTTAAATAGCTTTAAAACCAATCCCAAGTGGGTTGGAATACTCTGTTCCACAACAGCTGTCACCCAGGTAACAGACCTGAAGCATTAGTGACTGATGGAAGAGTACTTGGTGTTCAGCGACACCACTGAAAGTGCTCAAGATCCCCATTGCTTGGAGAAAATTGAACCCCAATTTTCTTTCTGTCTTTTAAAGTTTAAAATGTTCCTATCATAGAGGAAAATTGTAGAAGTGCAGGATAGGTCCAGAAGGGCATATGGAGTGAGGACGGATTGCTTCCAGTAGGCAAGAAAAAAATTTGAGTTGTGATGTGGATTACGCGTTTGGAAAAGAGCATTGGCTATTGCTGGCGTTCTATAATAAGATGTTTTGGATTCTCAGATCCTCATCTGGTGCCTTTCTTACAAAAGCCAATGGCTTATAAGTTCCAAAGTCCTTAGGTGGTCAAGGTCCACCATGATCTTGTCTTGAACTCCATTTGGATCTTCTTTTTCCACCTTTCTCCGCCTACTTGCTATCAGTCAGGACTTTCTGTTATGAGTAATAGAAAACTCACCTCACACTGGCTGGAGTGAAAAAGGATTATTTATTGGTTCAGATAATGGAAAGAGTTCACTGGTAGAACTAACTTCATCCAGGGGCTGGAATGATGTCATTGTGAGTCTGGTGTTTCTTCACATCTGCTTCCCTCTGTGAGCAGTGAGTTCAGGGATGTTCTTCCCAGGCAGAACCTCTCATCTCTCTGTCTCAGCAGCCCTGGGTATCCATGCTTACACCTAGAGACAGATACCTCATACAGAAGAGCTTCAGGTGGCATCTGGTGGGTGCCTGTCTGGGACAAAGCTTTCAGAGGAAGGAACAGGCAATCTTTGCTGTTCTGCAGCCTCCACTGGTGATACAGGCAAATAGGGGCTGCAGTGGACCTCCAGCAGACTCCAGCAGACCTGCAGCAGAGGGCCCTGACTGCTAGAAGGAAAATTAACAAACAGAAAGGAAGAGCATCAACATCAACCAAAAGGATATCCATGCAGAAACTCCATTCGAAGCTCACCAGCATCAAAGACCAAAGGTAGATTAATCCACAAAGATGAGGAAAAAACAGTGCAGAAAGGCTGAAAATTCCAAAAAACAGAATGCCTCTTCTCCTCCAAAGGAACACAACTCCTCACCAGCAGGAGAACAAAACTGTATGGAGAATGAGTTCAACGAATTGATGGAAGTAGGCTTCTGTGCTTTCAGCAGCCGGTTTGAATTAGTTGGCACAATGCTAGCTGCTGTAAGATGCAACCTCTTAAAATTAATTATCTTTGTGATTTGCAAAAAGAGCTTATATTTTTCCCTATGACATCTGGATGCAGGTATTCCTTGTTAGTGGGTGGATTTTCTCCATGGAGTGACTCAGGGCCCACCATCCCTTAAGGCTCAGAGTTTACTTAGTAAATAGGGAAGGAAAGCGTGAAGAAACTGCAATGGCTTTTTAAACAGTGTTTACTCTGCGCCTTCTCTCACCTCTCTTTAGTGAGAATTAGCCACATGACCAAATGTGAACACAGGAAGGGCTGGAAAACATAGCCCCAGACTGAGTAACTGCTTTCTAGCAACAATTTCACACCACGGGCAGGAACTCATGAATGTGTTGATTACTAGCTGTCAGTCTCTGTCACAAATTTCCAGTAATGCCAACCAAAGTCTCTGAAATTAAGAAGTCTTGGTCTGGTTTGGGTCATACGCCTATTCTTGGATAAATAACTGTGCTTAAAGAGATGGAATTCATTCATTTAGTCTATCATTCATTCAAAAAATATTTATGACAGTTATTCTGTGCTGGACACTATTCCCAACTCTGGGAATACAGTAGTGAGTACAACAGGTAAAAGTCCTTGCTCTCATGCAGTTTATATTCTAGTGAAGCCAGATGAGTGAAACATATGGCATTGCAGATGGTGCTACGATCAACAATAAACTAAGGAAGAAGGAAGGATAGGGTACGCTGGGAGTCATGGATTGGAGTTTTCTGTTGGGTGTTGCAGAAGGCTTCCCCATGAAAGTGACATCCGAACAAAGATTGGAAGGAGATGAAGGAGTGAATCATATATGGGGGAAGAATGTTGCAGGTAGAGGGGATGGCTAGTACCAAGGCCTGAGACAGGGGCAAACCTGAGATATTTGTGAAAAGCAAGGAGGCCAGTGCTAGGGTCTAAATGTCCCCCTTCCACCCCAAATTCATATGTTGAAACTTAATTCCCATTGTGGTGGGATTAAGAGGTGGGGCCTTTTGCAGAGTGACTAAGGAAGGCTCTGCCCTCACGAATCAGTGCCTTCTAAAAGGGCAGGGGGGAACTAGCTCAGACCCTTTTTGCCCTTTTACCTTCTGCCTTGTGAAGACACCTAGAAGGTGCCATAATTGGGAATGGGCCTTCACCAGACACCAAACATGCCGGCACCTTGATCTTGAACTTCCCGGCCTCCAGAACTGTGAGCAATAACTTTCTGTTGCTTATCAATTACTCAGTCTCATATTTTGTTACAGCAGCACAAACAGAATAAGCCATCGTGGCTGAAATAAAGTGAGCTGAGAGAAAGAAATAGGAGAGGATAGAGGAGTAACAAGGAGCCAGACAGATAGGACTTTGCTGACTACTGTCATGACTGTGACTTTTGCCAAGTAAGATGGGTGGTCTAGGAGAGTTTTGAGCAGGAGTAACATGAAGTGAATTATGTTTCAAAAGTGATTTCCTTGTAACCCCTCTGATTATTATGTTGAAAATAGACTGTAGAAGAGACTGAGGAAGCCAGATAAGAGGCAGGCATAGTCATCCAGTGACGAAATGATGTTGCCATGGGCCAGGATACTGAAGGTGGAAGTAAGTGGTTGGATTTTGGAGACTTTTTAAAGACAGATAAATTATGCTGATTTTCTGAGCTTGGGTGACATGTGTTATCCTGGGGCAAGAGAGTAGAATCAACACATCAGAACCACATGAGTCAGAGAGAAATGATTTCTTAAAGAACATTGAGAAGGGAATTGGGAAGATGAGACTGGGCAGTACTCAGTCAGGGTGGGCTAGGTGACACCACAGTAACCAACAACCTCATGAACCCAATGGTTTAAAAGCAGTAAAGTTGTACTAACTGCACTAGTGACATGCCCAGTGCAGGTTAGCAGGAGACTTGGGCTTGTCATAGTAACTCACTGTTTTAACCATATGACCATGGGTGAGGTTTGGTGAGACCAGATGCAGATCAAGAGAAGAAATACAGCTCCCTGGGAGAACACAGCACCCCACGAAACACCACTTCAGGGATGCACCTTTGCTAGTCATGACGCAGAGGAAGAGGAGGGAACTGTGGGCACTGTGGTTTCTGTGGGAAGGAGAAGGTAAGCAGGGCATGCAGACGTAGGAGTGGCTAATCTGAATGATTTCAGTGGCTCTGGAGTTTAGAGGCCGTCCTTGGTTGTAGAGTAATTTGCCCTGAGGCAATTCGGGTGTGTGTATAATGGCCTGGAGCATGACAGCCTTATATGACAAGTGGCTGGGGCATGTACTTGATTGACTGTCCTAGAAGGGAACTCTCTGGCTTTGGCCAGGGCCTCAGAACTGGGTTAAGGCAGCTGGTGGGAAGATTCCTCAAGGCCATGAGCTTGAGGCTGTAGTGTGCTGTAATCACACCTGTGATAGCCACTGCACTCCAGCCTGGCAGCATAGCAAGACCCTGCCTCAAAACTAAACAAAACAAAACAACAAAACCAGTTAAGGGTAGCATTTTTTGTTTTGTTTTGTTTTGTTTTTGAAGAAAACTAGGTTACACTCAGGGAATCAGGATGACAGAAACTCCACCATCTTATGATATCACTATCTCAGCAGGAGGCCTCAAGATTGAAGTCAACAGAATGGGGAAATTGTGTACAGGCTCCTAAATATTTCACCAGAAGAGACTCATGACACTTCCTATGATAATTAACTGGCCAAAGCAAGCCACAGGCCATACCTAACTTCAAGAAGGTGTGTCTGGACAGAAAAGAGAATCAGAAATCTTGGTGATCAACAGTAAGGTCTATCACAGGAGGCAAAGCCCACAGACATTTGCCATATACTTCACATTTTCTCAAACCACCATGTGTGTCCACTTTATTACACTTCTGTTGTCCATCTTCTGGACTTTATTCATCTTCTGAGACCAAGCCCTAAAACCCCTTCTTCTATAACTGCCCTTTCTCTTCTCTCAGGAAACATTTACATCTTCTTTTTTTTTTTTTTTTGCTCTGATAGTAGCTAATTTATGCCATTTTGAAAACTTAATTCTAATGTTAGCTTGGTTTCAGTTATCTGTTGCTATCTAATAAGCTACCCCCAAACTTTGGCTTATACAAACAATAATCATTTATTTTGCTCAAAAATTGTGCTTTGGTCAGGGCAGTCCCTGTCTCCTCCACAGGGCACCAGCTACAGTGGCTCGACCAGGGCTGAAGGCTGGCTTACATGGCTGGCAACTTGGTGCTGGGCTCTCCCTGCGAACTTTGGGCTTCCTCCTAGCATGGTGGCTGGGTTCCACAAAGGAGCGTTCCGAGAGTGTACAAGTGACTCCTAAGGCTAGATCTTCAAAGTCAATATGACTTTTAAGTCAATGCAACTTTTAAGATCCAGTCGTATAAGTCACATAATATCACAGCCCTTGCTGATTCAAAGGGAGGGAATAGAGACCCCAGCTTTCATTGGGCAGAATGTTAAAGTCATATGTAAGAAGAGCATATGAGATGAAAGATTCTGTTGTAGTCATTTTTAGAACATACAATCTGGCAAAGTTCTTTACACTTCCAATCCATTTTATAATTAAGCAGGGGAAGCAATGAATATAAATTGTTGTGTGGGTGCTCCCTTATAATAGTGGCTGTGGTTTGTTCATCTTCGTATGTTCAGTGCAGAGCACAGAGGTAGATGCTAGAGGAAGGACACTGTGGCTTGCTTAGAAGGCACTGTTTCACCTTTTTTTACTTACCAACAGGTCTCTAAAGGTGTTTAGAAGACAACATGTTCAAGAAAGGTGGGCCCAGATCTAGGGAACGAATCATGATTGGTCTATAGCCTTTATGACTATCATATTCCTCTATTCTGGATTATTGATTTAGGAATGTCTGTGTGATCTAATTCTCTCCAAAGAGAAGCAAGAGAAAGTCTGTTGAAAAAGACTGTGACAAAGACTTTTCATTCTAGAAAAACAGATGGGCATGGAGAAATCTCACTTTCCTTCCTAATTTTGGATGTTGTTGTGTGAAGATGTTACATTTGAAGCTGTGGCAGCCATCTTGAAATCATGATGATCTCTTCAGGGGAATGGCAAAAAAGCCAACCAATATTCTTGGCATTATCTAGCTTTGAGATTTACCAATTTCTGGACCTGCCTCTCTCCAACTTCTTGTTATGTGAGGTAATTAATCCCTATTATTTAAAGCCAACTTTAATTGGCTCATTCAGCTGTTATTTGCAGCTGAAAGCATTCTCACTGAAACAGAGCTCAATTGATGTTCATAGAATTAAACTGAATTCTCCTAACTGATTTGGCTAACTCATTTTATAGTCTGTGCCATGCAGAAGAATAAGCGCAGAGGATTGTAAAATCTCATTTCTATGTACGCTGCTACTCTGAGTTTCTTCTGTGAACTTCAGGGATTTCAAAGTTGGATTGCCTGAAATGTTTCCAGCCAGAGTCCCTTGGCTCACATGTGTCTAAATGGTAACTTTGCTTCGGAAAAAAAATTTTGGTCCAAGTATTTAAAACACAAAAGACCTCTGGGTGTGCTGGCTTCTTGGCATTCCCAAATCTTGCAGCTGAGACATAATGACTAACCACAGGCAATTAGAGGGTGAAGTTGCTACCAGCAGTTTGAATGAATGGAGAACGCAGCTGGGTGCAGGCAGGTCTTCCTGGCCTCAACTAGGGGAAACTTGGTCAAAATACCTGTAAACTTTCCCAGCCTGCTTCAGCAAAATCTCCCCCTTTTAGAAAGCATCTCTCACCTTACGTTTGCAGCATACCTAAGCAAGTGTACTTTGACATTTCATTCTTTAAAGGCAGTTATTATTATTTAATAGCATATTTTTATCCCTTTCTTCAAGCAGATTCTAAATAAGGCTACAGGGCTTTAGCAGATAATGCTATGATGGGTTAAGGATGGCTATGAAGAAAAGCCTTGTAGGTAGGGAAAGCATCGGACCAGATGAGTGGTTTTCATAGCTTCAGTTTTTGTCAGCCCCTCACCTAGATCTTCCTCTCTTTTCATCTTCCTTTTGTTGTAGAACCTCAAAATTCAGTTTTGCATACTTGATGCACAGTAAGCCAAATACCGACACATCAGTGCTTAGGAACAGAGAAAGGTTTATTTGATTTGACCAAAGCCAAAGAAGATGGGAGAGATGAACTCTCAAATCTGATCTGCCTTTGAACATAACCAGGGGTTTTTATGAGTAAGGCAGGAGGTGAGGTTCCCTTCATGGTCAAAACTGTTTGCATCCCTCAGCCCAATCAAGCTTCTGGATGCTCTCAAGGAGGTCTGCATGACCTAGGGATCATTGTTCTCTAAAAGAAAAACAAGTTCATGAATCTTTCAGACAGCCCTGGGGGGTTAGGATATGAAGGTAATCAATTACTAGTGACTCCCCTCTACAGAAACGACTATGAGCAAGCCAGTGTGCCTGGAAGAAAACAAGGAAAAAAAAACCCCACAAAAAAACCCCCTTATGATTTTTATAATAAAGTCTCAGTTACACTTTCATCAGCCACGGAGGACGCAAGAGACCCAGCCCAACTATCAGAAGGTCCCGCTCTCTTCAGCCAGAATGACCGGTTCAGGGTGGACACGTTCCTCCATGACCTACCAGCACAACCAGTATCTGGGTGAGAGTTGAGTATGGATTTTTAAAGGGGGAGATGTTTAGTCCTGTGTCAGTGTGTGTGTCAAGGACGATGATATCCTGGCCCTGTGGGAGACAGGCTTCTCATCCCATGAAGAGAATTTGTCTGAAACTGAAAGACAGTAACACCACGGAGAGCAGAGCTGGGAGGGAGAGAAAGAGCACTGGCTGTGTGTGTGGATGCCTTGAGCTGACTTTTTGTTTATGCAAACCAATAACCTCCACCTCCCGTTCCTTTCATTTTGGCATTAAGCTTGTCTGCACCGTGTTTATATTGTTAGCTGCTCCAAAAGTCCTGGCCAGCAGAGCACAATAGAGGTCTAAGAGCAGACAAAAAAATGCCCCAGTGCTTAGGTGTTTATTTTTCCAACTAGATGAAATCAGTGTTATTTTGAGGACAGAGTCATCACTATCTAGCTGGAGAATATGATGTGGGACAGATACATTTTGATATAGAGGATGAAGAAGAAAAATGTCTGAAGCCTTAGAAGTATTCAGACTTCTTTTTCAAGCCTGCAGCAAGGTCCGGGTAGGCACCCAGAGATTCACTCAAGAGGACTGGCTATCCTAGGGGTTGAGAAGGAAGAAAGAAAGGAAGAACTGCAGGCTCATATTTCCTACGTCAAAGTTTTGTGGGTAGTTCGGTGGTTTCTATTAGAGACAAGAAAAGTAAAAATGATCCAAATTGCCGCAGCAGGAACAATTACATGAACCTTTTTGAAGAAATTCTATGAGTGTAACTCTTTTACTTTTATTTATTTTTTTCAGACAGAGTCTCATTCTGTCAACCAGGCTGGAGTGCAGTGGTATGATCTCAGCTCATTGCAGCCTCTGCCTCCTGGGTTCAAGCGATTCTCATGCTTCAGCCTCCTGAGTACCTGAGATTACCGGCAGGCACTATCACGTCCAACTAATTTTTATTTTTATTTTTTGTATTTTCAGTAGAGATGAAATTTCTCCATGTTGGCCAGGCTGGTCTAGAACTCCTGGCCTCAAGTGATCTGCCTGCCCCGGCCTCCCAAAGTCCTGGGATTACAGGCATGCTCCACCCTGCCCAGTCAATGAGTGTAACACTTCATAGGAAATATGAAGGAGCGATTGATTGGATTGTCATAAATGTAGCAATGATGCAAAAGCACAGAGAAAGACTCAAGTCATAGGGTGACCAATTGTCCTAGTTTGCTTGGGACTGATGAGATGCCTAGGATGTGACACTTTTATTTTTAAAACTGGAAGAGTCATGGGCAAAATGGGGCAAGGTGCTTACCTTACTTGAGGTTTTCTTAAGCATCTAATTGATCAGCACATTTATCAAGCACCTGCTGTGTGCCAAGCACTGTCTTAGTTTCTAAGGACCTGCAAATGAATAAGACACAGTCCTTGCCCTATAAGAGCTTTAGAGTCGTGAAGCAAAATGTGGATTTCAATCTCACATAAGAAATTCTGTGCAGTGTTCACAGCAGTTTTACCCAAAATATTTGAGTCTGTGGCTGATGTAAAATCTTAAACCAGGAATTTAGGTTGTAAGGTTTCTCATGCAGGAAAACACATTGAAAAATTACTGTGATTGGTTGGTTAGGCAAAAGTGAAGTTCTTTTTGTTAGAAGTTTAGTTCGGTTACCTGTCTGAAATAGACATTGTTGGAGCCCTGCCCAGATGCCATTTACCCAGCTGGTGCATTTATCTCCCAGCTGCTGGCAGTGCTGGCTGCTCATAGCTCTTTGCTAGATCCTTTTCTAAAGAATTCCCCTTGATTCACAAGAACAGCCTCAGTAGGAAATATCTGGGAGCTTATGGTCCCACAGCTACATGTAAAAGACCAGGAGAAGCCCAGTTCCCTTGCATTCAGGTGTGTTCTCTGATGCCATCATATTCCAGAGCTTTCCATGGGATCAGACTGAAGCTAGACTGTAGCTGAAACCACATCTTTTCTGTTGCCTTCTCCTGTTCCCCTTACTTTCTTACAGGCTTCTCCTGAGAGCACTCCTGTTGTGGACTGAATTGTGTCTCTCCTATTCCCTACATTCATCTCAATCCCAGAACCTCAGAATGCATCTGTATTTGGAGGTAGGGCCTTTGAAGAGGGGACTTAGTTAAAATAAGGCCATTAGGGTGGGCCCTAACCCAAGCTGACTGGTGTCCTTATGAAAAGAGGAAATTTGGATACACAAAGAGACACCAGGGGTGCACGTGCACAGAGAAATGGCCATGTGAGGACACAACAAGAAGGCAGCCATCTGCAAGTAAAGGACAGAGTCTCGGAAGACATCTGACCTACTCATACCTTGATCTTCGACTTCCAGCCTCCAGAATGATGAGAAAATAAATTTCTGTTGAAGCCATACTCCCTGCGGTATTTTGTTATGGTAGCCTAAGCTAACTCATACAGCTCCCTCAAAAAATCCCCCTCATAAGAATCCTCATCTTAGGATCTGCTTCCTTGGAACTTGACCAAAGATATTGTCTTAGAATAACTTGGAGAGTCAAGAGGAAAAAATTCAGCAGTCAGGCGTTTCTACTAACTCCTCCCTCAAAGCATTGTGGGATCTAAAATTTAAGAAATGCCAGAAGATTGCCTTTTCATTTTATCTAGTCAGATGTTGGTACTTTCTCTATAAGAAATATACATATATACATACATACTTACTTTCTTAACCTTTTATTAAAATATAAGAATTTGAAAATTGAAGCAATAAAGTATACTTATAAGTTTAAGTGACCACCCTTACTGTCTTTCATATTTGAAGGTGGACAGTAGGTCCACTGCGTGTCATGTCTCTGGTTTGTGTTTAAAGCAGAGGGTCTAAAGAGTTCTGAAGATTAAAGGAGCATCACAAGAATAATAATGATGAGAATAATATGAACGGTGACCAGAGGAAGAGAAAGAGTATAGTAAAAATCCAAGAGAATGAGTTTTACGGAGATCTAGAACCAGAAATACTGTTTGACCCAGCAATCCCATGACTAGGTATATCCCAAAGGAATATAAATTATGTGGCTAATGTAAAATCTTGAAGCAGGAATTTAGGTCATGTGAAGACCTAAATGTATGTCTCTTTTAGGTCACGTGCACATGTATGTTCATTGCAGCACTATTCACAATAGCAAAGATATGGAATCAACCCAAATGCCCATTGATGAAAGACTGGATAAAGAAAATGTGGTACATAAACACTATGGAATACTGTACAGCATAAAAAGAAATGAGATTATGTGCTTTGCAGGGACATGGATGGAGCTGGAAGCCATTATCTCAGCAAACTAACATGGGAACAGAAAACCAAACACTGCATGTTCTCACTTATAGGTGGGAGCTGAACAATAAGAACATGTGGACACAGGGAAGCAAACTACACACACTGGGGCCTGTCAGGGAGAGCTGTAGAGGGAGAGCATCAGGATAAAGAGCTACTGTATGTGGGGCTTAATACCTAGCTGATGGGTTGATAGGTGCAGCAAACTGCCATGGCACACGTTTACCTATTTAATAAACCTGCATGTCCTGCACCACGTATTCCAGAACTTAAAATAAAACAAACAAACAAAAAGAGTATGTGTTTTAGAGAGAGAAGGATTTGGCTTTCTGATCTCTCTTTAAATATCAGTTTTCCCATCTACAAAATGGCAATATTAATTGCTAAGGAAAACAAGACCCCCACAGAGTTCTTCTAAGGAATTAAGGACATAATGCATGTCAAACATTTGCGCAGACCCTGACCCATAAATGCTCAACAAGGGACAGCTATTATAAAAATACCAGGAGAGAAACATTCTTGTAAACAGAGAGGGTCTCAGGTAATGGTGTTTTAAGGACACTTAGAACACCGCTTCTAAGAACTGATAGTTAATTTTCAGGAAATCTGTGAGCCTATTGTTAATCTCAGCCATCCTTGAGGTCAGCTGCAGAGGGAGTATTTGCACCATGAAAATGGGCAGAAGCTATACATCAGGGCTCTTCCCCTCCCCAAGAGCTGGCTGTGATGCATTTACCAGTACACAGAGAGGTCCAGAATTGCTCAAAGGTGAGACTTTTGGTGCCCATTTACAATGCTGTTCTGCAGGTGAGCGTGCTTGAGCTCTGCTGTTTGCTTTTGCCCTGCCTGTTCAGACTCTACAGCTTCACCCCTGCTGTCTCTGCTGTTTTGCTTCACTCATTTTTCTCAAATCCTCCCTTTCCTTCAAGGCCCAGCCCAAGCATCATCTCCTCCAAAAGGTCCATCTCTACCATTCCTGCTCTCTCCTCTGAACTCTGCAGGCATCACCTGTATCATTCATATGTTGTGTTAACACTCTACTGCATCAGTGCCGTCTCTTTAAAAGTTCTTCAGGCTCAGTCACAGCAGGGTCCTTTGTTTTATCCCACCCCTCCTTCCCTAGCATATAGCTCAATGACAACCAGGCTTCAAAGATCCCCTTCCCTGGGTGTCAGCTCATCTAATTATAAGTCAGTTTCCTTCATTTAACCTCAGCCAATCAATTTCTAATTTGCAAAATGAGTAGATGGGACTAGTTTGTTTCCACATTCCCTTCCAATGCCATCTTTCTAATAAATCCTGACTGAACTGAGTTGACTTTTCCCCACTGGATTGGGAATTCCTCAAGAACTTAGAGCATCTGTGTATAGTTATCCAACCCAGGATCAGCTACACACAGTAAGTTTTCAACAAAGGCTTATTAACCTCAGCAGGAACAACAAACACTTCTGGGTAAAATTACATATAGGATCCATTATGAGAGAACACTATGTGAATCAATGAGTAAGTCCAATTTACATCAGCAAGTCCCACGCCTAACCCACTTCTGTTTGTATAAACTTGCTGTGAGATTTCAACTACTTTAAAACAATCTCCTTATGGCTCAGTGAATGAGTCAGGATTCCTGGGGGCCTGATGCACAAAATCACGATCAAAGCTGGTTGGTGAGTCACATCCTTCATGAATGACTGCTCCTGGGCAGGAAAATATACAGTCTCCCCCGATCCCCACCCACTGTTGCTCAGTATCTCCTCTACCTGGTCAGAGTCAAGGGTCACAGAGACATTGGCTGGAGACAAGAGTAGAGATCACAAGGGGACCGAACCAGATGCCGGCTCCATGGGACATTCTTTCTATTCCTTCTTTTTGAGCAGTCACACTGGATATCTTGGTGCAGGTACTTTTTGTTCCCTTCCTGTATTAGTTCATTTTCACACTGCTGTAAAGAACTTCCTGAGACTGGGTAATGTATAAAGGAGAGAGGTTTAATTGACTCCAGTTCCACATAGCTGAGGAGGCCTCAGGAAACATAAAATCATGGCAGAAAGTGAAGGGGAAGCAGGCATCTTCTTCACGAGGTGGCTGGACAGAGAGGGCGGGAAGGAGGAACTGCCAAACACCTATGAAACCATCAGATCTTGGGAGAATTCCCTTACTATCATGGGAACAGCATGGGGGAAACTGTCCCCATGATCCAATCATGTCCCTCCAGGTCCCTCCCTTGAAACGTGGGAATTAAAGCTTGAGATGAGATCTGGGTAGAGACACAGCGCCAAAACATATCACCTCCACTGTTTGTGAAGATTCATTATGATGAGGCTTCTGCCATGGAAATGTTAACTCCAGTTGTTGGCTGATGTTTTGAAATACAGTTTTTGCACGGGGTGCAACACATCATTTTCCTTACACAGCCCCGGCATCCTTGCTTTCCCTGGTCAGGAGCCAGGAGGTTCACATGACCTATAGTACTAGATCTTTAACAATCTAACTTCCTACTTTCTTAGTCTTTTCTTTCCAAGGCTCTCAATTGCATATTCTCTGTGGAAATTACATTCTCATTCTCTCTTCTACCTGAATTCCTACCCGCCTGTTCCCTTCTTCTCCTCTCTACTTCCTTTCTTTCTTCATGTGCTATTAGTAGTACTTGGTACTGCTGATATAATTTAGACACTACCCAGGCCTCCAAGGAGCTCCTGCTTTCTGCTGTTGCCATGAACTGAAGTTCTTTCTCTTCTTTACTTATCCAAAGCTGCTGGAAGGCAGCTCAAAGTCTGACCCAACCAAGAGCACAGTCATTTATTCGCTTATTTGTTTACTTATTAACATTTGCAGAGCACCCGCTCTGTGTTAGCCTGTGCCAGGTGTTTCCTGTCCAGGGAGGAAAAAAGGTTCCTGTTTGCATGGAGCTTACATTACACAGAGAAAAAAGACAACAAGTAGATAAAATATGCAATAGCAGCGGTGGTTCCAGAATCTCTACATGAAATGGGCTCAGGGATGGAAATTTGGTAGGAAAGTTGGTTAGAAGAAATTGACTTTTAAAATCGGATTTTGCATGTGAGAGTTAATGTTAAAAATGGATAAGGTGTTGCCAGGGCTTGGAGGTGTAGAGGGAGGAATGAGAGTTATTGCTTTGCAGGCACAGAGTCTCAGTTTTGCAAGATGGAGAGCTCTGGAGGTGAAGAGTAGTGCTGGTTGCTCAACGATGTGAATATGCTCAATGCCACCGGACGGTACACTTAAAAATGGTTAAGGTGGCAAGTTGTATATTATGTGAACTTTACCACAATTAACAGAAAACAAAAATTAAGTTAGCATAAGTTTGCATAAGACTGAGAAAATATCAGCAGTCTGCGTCCCAAACTGTTATTGTGGGAACCGACTCCATAGTACCACTTATCGGAGAGTGATACATACTGTGAGAAAATAAAGCAGGGAGGTCTGTTTCACTGTGGCTGGCTGACTGGTGGTCATGGAAACCCCTCGAATTGATATTAAGCTGAGAGACAGTTGTCAAGAGGGAGCCAGACGTGCGCTGATCTGGAAGCAGAACTGCCCACGCAAGGGGAATGGCTAAGGCAAAGTCCCCACGGTGAGGGGGAGCAGGGTTAGAATATTCCAGAAACTGAAAGCAAGGGCCTGTGTGGCTGAAGCATGGTGGAGGAGGGGCGGATGGGTGAGAGATGGGGCAGGAGGGGTGGACTGTCTTACAGGAATACATCCAAGCCCATTTGTTTCCACACAGCCGAGGGCTACTTTCATGCTGTGAGGGTGGACTTGAATGGTTGTGTTGAAGTTATGGCCCACAATACCAAAAATATTTGCTATCTTGCCCTTTAAGAAAAGGCTTGCTGACCTCTGTTTTGGAGGGTTATGAGCAAGGAAGTGACACAATCTGATGGGAAGTTTAGAAAGATCGCTGTGGCTGCTGGAAGTTTAGAAAAATCACTGGGTGGCATATTTGTAGCTGACCCTCAAGTGTCCTCTGTATAGGTCTGACCTCCAGATGGACTGAGGGCAGGGTCTCTACTTTATTCCTTGATGATTCCCTGCAAGACATTGGGCATGAGAAAGCTGAGGCAAACAGAGGTACAGGGACTTGCTTCAGGTCCTACAGCTGTAAGTAGAGGAGCAAAGATGGAAATTGCTACCCAAGTGACTTCCTAGCCTAGGTGTTTTCTTTTACACCCAGGTGCCTTTGACTGGAGAAGCATAAAATGCCTCTGCACTCTAATTCTGGAGCAAAATAAGGTAAATCAGTCAAATGCTGGTGGCATAAAGTATGCGAAAAAAGAAGTTATTTTTAAATATAATCATGCATCACTTGATGGTGGGGATACGTACTGAGAAATGTGTCATTAGGAAATTTCGTCACTGTGTGAGCATCATGTAATGTACTTACACAAACCCAGTGGTGCAGCCTTTTACACACCTAGGCTATCTGGTATAGCGTATTGCTCCTACGCTGCAAATCTGTATGGCATGCTATTGTACTGAATACTGTAGGCCATGGTAACACAATGGTTAATTATGTGTGTATCTAAATATAGCTAACCAGGGAAACCGTAGAGTAAAAATACGGCATTATAATCCCATGAGACCACTGTCGTATATGCAGTCCACTGTTAGCCATAATGTTGTTTTGCAGCACCTGACTGTATTGCTTTTTGTAAGAGACGACCAGGAGTAGAGGTGACCTCCAAAAATCATTATCCCATCCTCCAATACCTGGGAAAGTAGCTCATAGACCAATAAGATAGGTGATGATGAGTGATGCTTGATTGATGTAGAACTATATTCAGAAATCTCCATTTGTTTTCTTTAAGCCAGCTGTAGATTGTGTTAAGTTAAATAACCAAAATAACTGTTTTCAAATAGCCTCGCTGCCGAGTTTGATACCTCAAATACATGAACTGTTCCAAGGAAAGAAACTGAGATTACCAAAGTGAAGAATAAAAAGGGAAGCTAGATTTTTGAACCAAGAGGGAGATTGTACCAGGCCTAATCCAACAGACAGCATTTTGAATGGGATTTTCCAAAAAGCAGGTTTTGGCTAGCCAAGGTAACTTTGAATCACAAAATAATGACATTGTGAGATGTAAACAGTTTTAATTTATACAGGTGACATTTAAAATGCTAATCAGACCTTAAGATAATTGCTGGAAGTTAGGAAGCCTCTGCTGGGAACTCTTCCAGTTTCTATGGAACATAACCAGATCAGTGAAGGTGTTTCTGGTTTAGCTGACTTGGATTTCAACTTCTACAAAGCCAAGGAATTTAAGTGACTATTACTTGTGGTGACACTTTCAGTAACTGAAATCTATAGACTCCAGTCCCCAAGTAGAGCGTGAGAATTCATCTCAGCAAAGGGAGATTTCAATGTAGTTTCTGTGGTCTGTTCACCTTGCAAGTGGAGATGTATCAGCACTAAGAAAATTAGCTCTGTCTTCAACCAAGTCTGGTTTTGTGCATTGATTGCAGGTTGCACATACACACACAAAAATCTCAAAGAAGTTTTTTTTTTCCCCCACTATTAACAGTTTGTTACACAGTATTTCAGTATTGTGTTTGTTCAACAATCAAGAGGAGTTCAAGTGCCTGCCATGTGCTGGACACTACTTTGGCCCCCAGATGTGGTGATGAACAAGGCCAATAGGGTTTCTGCACCCAGGACAGCTCTGCTCCCAGAAATGAACACACACGACTGACACATAGATACATAAAGTAACTTTGCATCTCTGATGAGTTGCATAACCAAAATTAAGCAGGGTAATAGGACTGAGTGGATGATTAGAGGGCTTCATCCACCTGAAGATCAGGGCAGGTGTGTTCCAGGTAGAGGGGACAGTATGTGCAAAGGTCCTAAGGCAGAAACAAGTTGCCTTTTTTTTTGGTGGAAGCGGGGAGGTGGTCAGGGTCTCTATCACCTGGGCTGGAGTATAGTGGCGTGATCTTGGCTCACTGCAACTGCTGCCTCCGGGGTTCAAGCAATTCTCCTGCCTCAGCCTCCCAAGTAAATGGGATTACAGGCACACACCACCATGCCTGGCTGATTTTGTATTTTTTAGTAGAGACAGGGTTTCACCACGTTGGCTAGGCTGGTCTCGAACTCCTGACAGGTGATCTACCTGGCTTAGCCTCCCAAAGTGCTGGGATTACAGGCATGAGTCACTGCGCCTGGCCAACATTTTCAAAAGGAGCGAAAACACCTATCTCAAGGAGAAGAATAGTACGAGATCGAGTGGGTGGTAGAAGGAGAATGAGTTTGGGTTTTTCATGAGTGCCCTGGGAGGTCTCCCTAGACCACCGGTGCCGTTTCCCTTTTGGAATTCCCTCTGTGACACCTGTCAGGTGTCCCATGAAGGAGAGCCCTCGGTTTGGTGGAGATTTGATGATGTCCAAGATCTTTTCTGATTTCGGATGACAGTGGGGGTTCCTTGAGGGGTTCCTTGAGGGGCATGATCCTCTAAAACCATTCTAACACTGGTATGGTTTGGCTGTGTTTCTACCCGAATCTCATTTTGAATTGTAGCTCCCATAATCCTCATGTATCATGGGAGAGACCCCCTGGAAGGTAATTGAATCATGGGGGTTTTTCCCATGCTGTTCTTGTGATAGTAAATAAGTCTCACGAGATCTGATGGTTGTATAAAGGGCAGTTCCCCTGCTTGCCAGCCACCACGTAAGATGTGCTCTTACCTCTCCTTTGCCTTCTGCCATATTTGTGAGGCCTCCCAAGCCATGCTGAACTGGAGTCAATTAAACCTCTTTCCTTTATACATTACCCAGTCCCAGGTCTGTCTGTATTAGCAGTGTGAGAACAGACTAATGCAAACACTAAAGCTTAGTTTTCTTACCTGTGAAAATGTATGAAAAATATGCTAGAAGTAGTACATTACTTTTACCTTAATATTTTTTCCCATCTAGTCCCCTATTTTATTTTTATATGATCATTTTTGTAGCCATATAAAAATATAACTATTTTATTAAACCTCTCTGAAATCTCAGGAAATGACATCACATGATCAATTTAAATCAGAATTTTCCAAATAGATTCCTCAAGCCAACAGTTACTGTTTGATGGTATTTGTGTGGTCTAGTGCTGGACTGCACAGTGTTATATGGCAATAGCCGTATAAAAGTAAAATACCTACCATCACCCCCTATTGTCACCCCCCATTCTACTGCTTTACCCGCTTACTTAACTTGGATGGCTTCTGTAGATTTGGAATGAGTGACCACTGATTGAAACACTTTGAAATAATTTTACTTCCTGTCAATTTTATATGGCTATAAAAATAAAATAGAAGACTGGATGGGACAAATAATTAAGGTAAAAGTTGTGTACAGAGGAAGGCTGATGATAGCATTAGTGGCAGTTTGGGCAGCTCCAAGCCTTTCCTGCTCATATTGATAACTCTTCATCAAACTTCTCTTTGGCCGCTTACGTGGCAAGATGTCAATATTCCTGAAACATCCAATCTCTTCAAAATATCTACCACCACCTGCTTCCTTATGCACAAAATTCTGTGCCTTTGATATTAGCCTACCTCTTGCAAAGCTTGCCATTGAGTTCTTTGTTTTTAGCACTGTCCTGTTACATTGCAGGCACTAAATAAATGCTCGCAGAGTAAATTAGCCTCCATTCATTGGTTTTAATTATGCTTTTTGGATCCCCTCTCTTGTGGCAAATCGTCAAGTCTTAAAGGCAGTGCTCACGTCTCTCATGTTTGTTGTTTCTTCTTCCTTTGCCATGGTCCCCATCTCTCCACCATCCAGGCAGCTTGCCTTCTGATGCTTGTCAAAGTGTCTCTTAAAACGTGGTCCTGGAACACATCTTTGCACTTTGCTGGCAGCCACTGTCAGCTCTGTGTACACCATGCTGGCCTCAGCCAGCAGTCAGTGGCTCCTGAGACTATGCCCAGGCTATCTGATGGTCATTACTCACGTGTGGGAATAAAGAAGTTGTTGAATGAAAACATTTATACTCAGGAATCTTAATTCTGTTGCTGCCCATGAAAGTAACCTGGAGCACCAGGCCACCGTGAAGTGGCATCTTGTTTCAAAAACACCAGCCACACCTTGTACAGAAGGTCGTGTGTAAGTTTCTAGATTGGTTTCTGACTGACTGGAAGCATCTGAGTTGTAGGAGTTAGGCTGGGCTGCTGCCTTTGGCCTAGCTGGGAGAAAACTGCTAACAGCTCCCCCAGGGAATGGTTCTCTTGTGAACAAATGGGTTTAGATGAACAAATTACCTGCAGTTAATTTCAGCCCTATGCATAGTCAATTGAATTGAGGTTACCTATGAATTCCAAAAGATGTGGCTTAAGATAATCATATTTTACCCCACAATTTTATTCTACTTTTTAATACAATTATTAACTCAAAGCATGTGTGTGCATGTGTGTGCATGCAGGCACACACACACACTGCTCTTCCTGAGAGCCAGCACCCTGCCAAGAATAGAGGGATGAAGACCCCAGCAAATCTTTTAAGATCCATCTCATGTTCTTTGAAGCAGCAGAAGAGCAAATTGTAATGTGGTGAAGTGTTTCTGCACATTCAGCAACCCGTTTCTATACTCATTTTCTGCATGGGCACCCCCAATTCCTTTGCATTAACTCTCTCTCAAAGCTCAGGAAATGACCTCTCATGATCAATTTAAATCAGAATTTTCCAACTGGTGTCCACAAGCCAACAGTTATGGTTTGATGGTATTTGTTTAGTCTGGTGTTAACCTGCACAGTGTTAAAACTTTTTTTTTTTTTGTATTAGTTGTCAAGAAATTTCATATATCTTCACTCAAAAATGAACATCTAGATGTTTAGGCTTTAAAAAAAGTATGGGGTCACTGAAGGCTCACATTCCTGCCTGGCAATAATGAGCTAGAGCTGAGTAGCTGCTCTCCATTCAGGGGATGTATGGACGCGTTAGCTAGCTGCAGTCCCCACCACTCCCTCTTGTCACCCCACAGTCTACGGCTTTACTCATTTACTTTACCTGCATGACTCCTGTAGATTCGAAATTAGTGACCACTGATCAAAACACTTTGAAATAATTTTAGTCCCTGTCATTCTTCTTCCCTAGATAATTTGCATCTTCAGCATTAGACAGTCTCTTATTAAGGGAGTTTCATATAGATCAGAGAGATATTTTATAAAAATCCCCTTTAAAAGACCCCTTTAAATCCTACCAGGTAGGAATTTATTTTGGGGGTTGTGCATAAGGCAGACGCTATCCTTTTTAGTGGCTGCTTTCATTATTTACATGTTTTAATAATTTCGTTGCCCTCTCTTTCATATCTTTTTCCAGGTCCCTTACCTGCCTTGAGGCTAAGGTCAATTTCCTACAATGAACTTCCTATCTCTTTTTGTATTCATTATACAGGAAGCTTTTTATTTAGCTGGGATCCCTTTCTCTGTCCCTTCTCTAGGCTTCATTTTTGGGTAGTTTTCTTTGGTGAACCCTGCTTGCCACCCATTTTCCCAGCCTTGTAGATAAACTGTTTCCTTCTATAACCTGAATGGCGTCTGGCTGTGTGGTGTTCTACCAACGGAACAGTGATGTTCAGCTGGAACATGCTGCCAAGCTGTTTGAAAACAATAATGTTTCCTCTTATCTCAATGCTGCTGAAAATTTTTGCTGCTTTTTTTTTTTGTCAAGGTCCTCATTTTTAGAGCATATTTCTTGCAGTGTGGAGATTGGTCTTGCCATTTATGTCTCTTCTCAAACTTTATCTTGTTGTTTTCATGGGCTTTGGAGTCAGAGACCTGGGTGCAAGTCACCTCAGAGACTGAAGCTGTGTGATCATAGGCAAGTTATTTAACCTCTCTGAGCTACAGTTCTCCTATCTGCAAAATGGGGACAATAATAGTACCTGCCTTTTAGGGTGGTTGTAAGGAGTAAATCTTAAAGTAAACATAAAGCACTTAGGTGAGAACTTGGCACACAGCAGTTGCTCAGTAAGTATTGGTAGCATGTTTACTTAGTATCTCACAGTTTTCAAAGTGCTTTCACATTCCTACATGCCCATAAAACCTAGCGAGTTAAGCTGAGGCTCAGAATCAATATCAGAACCAGGGAGGATGAGAGTGGAGAGAGGTTGTGTTAATTGTTGGGGCTCCAGTGCTACAAATCCTATCCTGTGCTGAAATGTTTAGATCTTGATAGGGGACCCATTCCACCCATCCCTTGTGGGAATGAACCTACTTTCCCACCCACAGATAAAGATCCTCATTAGGGCTGGGGGAAGGATCTTTGCAGGAACAGACTTTTAAGGGTGACCAGCTACTCTGGTTTGCCCGAGACTGAAGTGTTTCCTGGGATGAAAGCCTTTCAGTGTTGAAACTGGGACAATCCTAAGGAAACTGGGATTGTTGGTCACCCTAGACTTCCCAGGAGGCCACTGGAAAGCTAGAGAAAAGGAAAAACATTCAGGAACTCTTGGGCACTTTTTCTCTCTTTGACTGAGAGTGCTGCTTTCTAGTGCAGACTTTGGCTTAAGAACTAGAGGTGTACCATGCTTGAACAAAAATATAAAATATTTCATGAATAACATTTTTTGAGATGGAGTCTCACTCTGTCACTCAGGCTGGAGTATAGTGGCATGATCTTGGCTCACTGTAACCTCTGCCTCTTGGGTTCAAGCAATTCTTCTGCCCCAGCCTCCTGAGTAGCTAGGATTACAGGCACTCGCCACTGTGCCCAGCTAATTTTTGTATTTTTAGGAGATACAGGGTTTCACCATGTTGGCCAGGCTGGTCTCAAACTTCTGACCTCAAGTGACGTGCCTGCTTTGACCTCCCAAAGTGCTGGGATTACAGGTGTGAGTGACCGTGCCCACCCATGAATACCTTATGTATTGATTACATATTTAAATGACAATATTTGGATATATTGAATTTAAAAAGTTACGAAATTTCCCAAAAAAAGGCAAGAGCATAGCAAAAATTATTTTTTCTCTATTTGCACTTAAAATGTCGCTGGTGTATATGCTCTATGGGAAGCTAAGAGACCAGGTAAGAACAGTCCCCAGCAAAGCCACTCCTGCACATCCCCCATGAAACCTTGAGGCCATTATGTTCCGTATGACAGGCCCTTGCTACTTAAAGTATGGCCTGTGGACCAGCCATATCAACATCACTTGGGAACCCATCAGAACTGCAGCCTCGCAGGCCCCATAGTAGGCAGCTGAATCAATCTGTAGTTTAACAAGATCCCCAGGCAAATCACATGCTCAGTAAAGTTTGAGAAGCTCTGGTCCAGGCTTCAGTCAGGTTCTTGAACTTTGGTGGGCCTCAGAATCTCCTGGGGAACTTAGTGAAGGCAAGCAGGTCCTTTCCTACTTTAAGAATCAGATGTCTCGCTGCACTTGATTAGCTCTCCAGGTGATTCAAATCCCACAGTTTGCGGACCGCTGGTTGAAATGATTAGGTATTGACAGCAGGTGAAGGTGGATTCCTCTCACCAGTCTGAAATTTACCTGTAATATTGCAGACGCAGAACAGAGATACAAAAGTAGGTGTGTTTGTGAGTGCTCTTAGCTTCTCAGTCACAGCAGAAGCCTACTTTACCTGCAGTAGCAAAGAGATCCCCTGGCATTAGCCAGGACTCATACACCTGTCTTACTTGATGTGTCGGTCTCTGAGTCCATCCTTCACCAAGGTGAGTGTGCCCCCTGGGTAGGAATTACTGGAAGGAAA
Source organism: Cebus imitator (assembly GCF_001604975.1). Lineage (NCBI taxonomy): Eukaryota > Metazoa > Chordata > Mammalia > Primates > Cebidae > Cebus > Cebus imitator. The sequence continues at coordinate 182,744 of NW_016107789.1, read as the reverse complement.
AGGACTTTGTAGATGAGAGGGCCTGGCTTTGCCCTATCTACTGCTCACACGCACTCTGAGTTCTCCTCGGAGGGGACTCCAGTCGAATTGAATAGTTCTCCTTTATTGAGCAAATGCCTTGGGGTCAGAGTGGGAGGTTACATCTAACTAAAGTGTTAAATGCAACAGGTAGCAGGGCTTTACACTAGTGGGACCTGGGGTGACAGGGAGTGTTTAAGATGAGAACAGAAACAAAGTGTTGAGGTTAAAATCACTCAGCTGCAATTTACCTTTGGAGCTGTAGCAAATGTCTGTGCCTCCTGTCCCCACACTTCAACTCTGCGCCCGGCCCTGGTTTTTGCTGCAGCTGTGCTGGAAGGTTTCATGCAGCCTCTGACTTGCCACTGGAAGTGTCTCCCCCAAGGGTTGGCTTTTTCCAGCACTGGAGACCTTCCCGGTCTTGAAGATTAGGGGCATTAACTCCCCAAAGGGACAGCTCTCAAGCGGTGGGAGAAGAGCCAGTGGATAAATACTTCGGACTCTGCTAATTCAGGGAACGTTTCTGGAATGCATTCTGTGCTTTCTTAAGTCCTACAGGAAATCGAGTTGCCTCTTGAGACCTCGGCAGTGCCCCTGTATTAGCTGCTCCTTTCCTGTGTCCCTCCCCTCATCCCCACACCCCTGCTTCCTTGGTTTGTGTTTCAAACAGTACCTGCCACCAAGCCCTTGTCTCAGGCTCTGCCTCTGGGGGACCTAAAAAAAAAGACAGGAGCAAACCCTGGTTCCTCGGCCTTTTTCTCCGGTCCTCTATAGTGTCGTTGAACCTCCTCTAACCATTCCATTTGGAACAAACATGGGTTTCTAACCCTGCTAACGAGGCACCCTAGTGTGATGTATTCTCTCACATGACATTTTGTTGATAGCTTGACCTATGCTCTCAGGCCAGGCCAGTGTGTAATCACTGGATTGAGACGCTCTGCCGTATTGGTACAAAATGCTGATTTATGGAAGTGAAGCAGTGAGAACATGACTGGAAGACCTAGTTCTCATGCAGCTGGTTCCCAACCATGGTCAGCCCCCCTTAAGACCACACAGTAGTCTGGGACATTTTCATCCAGCCTTTCTTCCCTCCCTGCCCGTCACTCAGACTGACAAGTCAGACAGCTCCTCCCACTTTTCTCCCACGTAGCTCTTCCCCTAATCAAATCCTTGCAGCTTAATCCCGTCTTGGTGTCTGCTCTTTGGAGGATCTGGACTGTCACACAGAACTGTGTCACCACATCCCATCCGCTTTCCTCCTATTCTCCTTGCCTGCTTGACTCTTCAACTGTCTTGGTTGCTTTTTTCCTGTTACTTTATTGCTCCACTCCAATCTCCCTATCAATCAATGACTTCTCTGACTTCTCTTTGTCTGATGGGGTTCCTGGTATGTGCAGTCTGGTTTTAGCAGCTATATGGTTGGTGTGGGGGTGGGATCTCGTGTGCAGGGTCTGTCTGGAGGGTCTGACTTTCCAGCTTCTGAAGTGCTGCCTCTCAGGGCATTTCATTATGAGGATGCATTGACATCAAAAGGCAGCAATAAAATAGGAAGATCTGGGTTTCTTTATTTTGATTTAGATATACAGGGAACCAATATTTTTGCTGTTGAGGGTCAAGCACTGCCCTGGATGAAGTGGTTCACCTCTTTTTAAAATTTAATCCTTAGAGTCCTCTTGAGAAGTAGGAGGCATTATTCTCATTTCATAGACAAGAAGAGTGAGGAGGCATAACAACCTTGCATGACTTGCTTGAGCCCATGAATTCACCCACTGTGTTTTGGCTGAGGAGCACAAAGTGCTTGATTGAGCCATTCTTTCTGTTCTTTTCAGTTTGTCCCACAGCTCCTGGGACCTATGGTGGGATATCGTTAATTGTATAATGTGGAAACGGAGGCAAGGGGTGACAGTGACTCTGAGTATTCCAAGATCAGAACTGGCAAAGGCTGAGCAAGTGCATCAAGAAGAGCTGATGTCAGCCCACATGTTGTGGTTTTATGGTTTTAGTTGTGTTTTTGCCTGGGTTTTGACTATGAAAACCCTGAGGTGAGTTGAAAGATGGTTTCATCCAACTAAAAAGATTTGTGTGTGTGTGTGTGTGTCTGGCTGATTGGAGCCAGTTCTCTGAACACTAGGGTTTAAAACATGCATGACGAACTATACTTGCCCGGTGCTAATGTTTTATTCGGTTTCATGTGATCCCTCTGATGCCTGCTGTATCATCAGAGGCCACTTCCAAAGGAGCCATGTGAGAAACGACATCATATCCAGAAGAAGGGCACTGCGTACTTTTTAAGTCTGCTGTAAGCAGCCTCATTTGTACAGATTTGGTTCCTAATGATCTTGCTCTGACTTTCATCTGCTTCCTGAGACTGGGTCAGATATGCAGTTAGGGAGATAGCAGAAGGGAGATTCTTTCACGGTTATGAGCTTCATTCATCTTTAGGCCAGTCATGGCAGGTGGACTGTGGGGCTGGTTCCTTTGTTTAGGGGTCTCTTAGGTCAGGCACTTGAAGTTTCTTACGGAAACTGGTTCAGGAAAAACATAAGGAGCTGCCCCTACAGTAGGAAGCTTCTAGTATCTTAGTATGCTGTTGGTAACTTCAAGAATGTATTGTTTCTGAAAGTGGTGGTTGGCTGAAAAATGGCAAGTCATTGAGTTCTGTGTACCTTTGTCTGGGTGAGTTAAAGGGATGTGTGTGAGAGGAGATAACTGTTTTTTTTTTTTTTTTTTTTTTTTTTTTTTTTTTTTTTTTTTTTTTTTTTTTTTTTTTTTTATTTTTCCTTGAGACAGTCTCTGTCTTGTTGCCCAGGCTCATTGCAACCTCTGCCTCCTGGGTTCAAGCAATTCTCCTGCTTTAACCTCTGGAGTAGCTGTGACTACAGGTATGCACTACCACACCCAGCTAATTTTGTATTTTTAGTAGAGACAGGGTTTCACCATGTTGGCCAGGATGGTTTCCATCTCTTGACCTCATGATCTGCCCACCTTGGCCTCCAAAAGTGCTGGGATTACAGGCGTGAGCCACCATGCCCAGCCAAGGAGAGATCTGTTTTTAGTGAACAGGAATTCTCAAGTTATCTTAAGGAATTGCTCATTCATTTATTTATTTCTTTGCTCAGATGTTTAATAAGTTCCCATGATCTGCCAAGCATGGTGCTATCTGCTGGGGATATGGGAGTGAACAAGACAGATACATCTCTGTCTCATGAGTGTATAGTCTGTAGACATAGGGGCTTAGGAACAATGTTTAGTTTTGTGCAAGACACATTGATATGGGTAAATTTGGCTCACCTGGAGCTTGTCCTTTATTGACTAGCCTTGAAATTTAATAAGAATACCAAGTAACTTTAACATTATTTGTATTAATAGTTGTCTGTGTTATTTTCATTCAGCACCTTTCTTCCTTTTTCTCCCTGCAACAGGCCCTGACTCCGGACATAATATCTCACACCCACAGCTATGGTTAATTGGTCTAAAGTCAAGGAATGTAGCCAAGCTTGACCAATCATAGTCCTTCTCTAGGATTTTTAATACCAATCTAGGAGTGTGCCTCCCTTCCATCCCCAATCCATCTCTGCCTCCTCCCACCCCCATCTCTCCCTGACCCCATCTTCTGGTAATAGAGAGGAGAGGAAAGCAAGGGGGAAGGGTGGCAGAGAGAGGGGTGGGCAGCAGAGAATGTGCTAGAGGGGTGCTTGGCACAGACTCGGGTGGGGAGAGTTAGGAAAAGATTTTTGGAAAAGAGTTGGGTCTTGAGGGTTGAGCAGGAGTTTTCATGTCATTGTTAGCGTTTTCCAAGTAGAGGATAGGGTGATCAAAGGTAAGAGAGTAAGCATTCTTGGTCCATTCATATAACTTCCAGAATTGCAGATGCCATAGCACAGGCTGTGTGAGGGAGGAGTAAGGAGGGAGCAGGAAGGGGCCTGGGGTCAGCTCAGGAAGTGTAGAGTTGATCCTGAAGCCATGGCCAGCACTGAGCCTTTGCTATTCTATGTGTTAAGCATAACCCAGGCCCCATAAATGCCAAGGTCTGACAAAAGAGCTGCTGGCACTGGCAGATCTCCTGGGCTTCCAGCTCCCCTTTCCCATTCAGCATTTGAATGCTGCGTCTCCAGCATACAAAACCAACAACATCCCCCGAGTGAGTCCACTTCTTAACAAACAGACTACTCCCCTGTGCCTCCCAAGTTCAAGTGTGCTTGCTCTTATTGTCAGGCAACACAATGATTTTTTTTTTTTCTTTTTTTTTGCTTTCTTTTCTTTGCCTCTTTTAAAAGTTCAGAGAAATACTTGTAGTTCTTTAAGTATGCAGTATAGATTGCATGTCCAATTTATTCCACTTGCCCAGAGACACTTGAGATAATTACAGTGGGAAATTCTGTTTTCTTAAAAAACCTGCATGCTGAGAAGATTATTTTGCCAGGTTCTCCATGGGACTCTGTCCCTCATGGAAATAAAATAGTACTTTATATATCTACTGGGGTGATTGTGAGGCTCCAAGCCCCAATTTTCTCAGTGTTTCCAGAGATCTGACAGAGGCTGTAGCATGATTTTCAAAATTCAGTTTAGGAAATATAATACATTCAGACACAGGTAATTTCAAGTTTAACCTTTCTCTTCTGAATTGCCAGTTTCAAGTGTCTGAATACCCACTGTATCTTAGAGACAGGCTGCTGATTGGAATAATGAGTGACTTTTAACTAATATCATTTTAATTTATTTTTCTATCTTTATAAACTTTAGTGAAGTATAACATATACACAGGAAAGGGCCCAGATCTGCCATGTATAGCTCAATAAATTTTTCACGGATTGGTTCACATGTGTAACCAACTCCCAGATCAAGAAACAGGACATTGCTGGGAGCACTGCAGAAGTACCCTTGCGTCCTCACCTCCTCCGCTCCTCCTCCCAGAGTGACTGTGACCACAAATTTGTTTGGCCTCATTCAGTATTATATTTGTGAGAGTCATCCTTGTTGACTGTACTTGTAGTTCATTTCTTTTCATCAGTCACTGGCATTCTATTGAATGAGTATATTGTAAATTTTTCAAACCACTGTGACCATTTGATCTGTTTCTGTCTTTTGCATATTATGAAGAGTGCTGCCATACGAGCGTTCTTGTTCACAGCAGATGTGACTTTGTGCATTTAATCTCATAGTCTCTGTGTTAGGGTTTGCCAGAGCAACAGAATCAGCAGTGTGTGTGTGTGTGTGTGTGCGTGTGTTTGTGTGTTTGTATATTTTTAAGGAACTGGATCACGAAATTGTGGAGGTACAAGTCCAAAATCTGCAAGATAGGCTGGCAGGTTGGAGACCCAGGGGAGAATTTCATTTCAAGCTCAAAGGTCATCTGCTGGCAGAATTTCCCAGACCCTGGGGGAGGCCAGTCTTTGTTCTATGAAAACCTTTAACTGATGGTCAAGGCCCATTCACATTATGGAGGGCAACCTGCTTTACTCAAAGTCTGCAGATTTACATGTGACTCTTATTCAAAAAACACCTTCATAGAAACATCCAGGTCAAACAATGTTTGACCAAATGTCTGGGCACAGTGGCCCAGCCAAGTTGATACACAAAATTAACCACTGCAATCACTTACTATTTGCCATGTGACTTCTTCTGTGCTAGTGCTGAATTGGGAGATGGGGGTGGGTATAATGTGGTACAAGTGCTTTAAAGTATAATGTATTAGCCCGCAGCCCTGGAGTCAAAGCTGGTTCCCGGCCCAGTCCTGTCCTGCAGCAGCCTGCCTCCTCTTTCCTTTCAACACGACAGATGCCGCTGTGTCCTTCGCCAAGGACTTCCTGGCAGGTGGAGTGGCCACAGCCATCTCCAAGACGGCGGTAGCACCTACCGAGCGGGTCAAGCTGCTGCTGCAAGTACAGCATGCCAGCAAGCAGATCACCGCAGATAAGCAATACAAGGGCATTATAGACTGCGTGGTCCGTATTCCCAAGGAGCAGGGAGTCCTGTCCTTCTGGCGCGGTAACCTGGCCAATTTCATCAGATACTTCCCCACCTAGGCTCTTAACTTTGTCTTCAAAGATAAATACAAACAGATCGTCCCGGGTGGTGTGGACAAGAGGACCCAGTTTTGGCGCTACTTTGCAGGGAATCTGGCATCAGGTGGTGCTGCTGGGGCCACATCCTTGTGTTTTGTGTACCCTCTTGATTTTGCCCATACCCATCTAGCAGCAGATGTGGGTAAAGCTGGAGCTGAAAGGGAATTCTGAGGCCTTGGCGACTGCCTGGTTAAGATCTACAAATCTGATGGGATTAAGGGCCTGTACCAAGGCTTTCACGTGTCTGTGCAGGGTATTATCTACCGAGCTGCCGACTTCGGTATCTATGACACTGCAAGGGGAATGCTTCCGGATCCCAAGAACACTCACATCGTTATCAGCTGGATGATCACACAGACTGTCACTGCTGTTGCCGGGTTGACTTCCTATCCATTTGACACTGTTCACTGCCGCAGATGATGCAGTCGGGGCGCAAAGGAACTGACATCATGTACACAGGCACACTTGACTGCTGGAGGAAGATTGCTTGTGATGAAGGAGGCAAAGCTTTCTTCAAGGGTGCATGGTCCAATGTTCTCAGAGGCATGGGTGGTGCTTTTGTACTCGTCTTGTATGATGAAATCAAGAAATACACATAAGTTATTTTCTGGGAATTTTCCCCCTGTGAACAGGCATGTTGTATTTTATAATGTATCTTGAGCATTCTCGGCAGACTCCTGGCTGTCAGTTTATCTGTGGCAACTATATACTGGTTGAAAATGGGAAGCAATAATATTCATCTGACCAGTTTTCTCTCAAATCCATTTCCATGATGATGATGGGACTCAATTATATTTTTTATTTTAGTCACTCCTGATAAATAACAAATTTGGAGAAATAAAAATAAATAAAAAAAATAAAGTATAATGTATTAATAGGAATTTGAGGTGCAGTTAGGCCAACAGATCAGCAGGTAACTGTCATTGAAAAGATATACTTTGGGCTAGGCATGGTGGCTCACACCTGTAATTCTAGCACTTTGGGAGGCTGAGCCTGGTGGATCACATTCAGCCAGGAGTTTGAGACCAGCCTGGCCCATACGGCAAAACCCCATCCCTACTAAAAATACAAAAAATTGGCCAGACGTGGTGGCACACACCTGTAATCCCAACTACTAGGGAGGGTGAAGTTTGAGAATAGCCTGAGCCTGGGAGGCAGAGGCTGCAGTGAGCTGAGATCATGCCAGTGCACTCCAGCCTGGGTGACAGAGTGAGACGTTGTCTAAAAGAAAAGACAGTTTGTTATAGTTCTCTTGATGAGGGGAAAAGCATACCACACCATGCAGGGCCACATGGGGAAGCACTAGCATTGGTCAGGAGGCAGAGGGGGAACTAGGAGAAGGGGATTATATTGTGGTTTCTCCAAGAAGAAATGGGTGAGGCAGGGTAAGGAGGCTCAGGATTGGCTAGGTGAATAATTCCTACAGGCTCTGGGGGAAGAATGGCTGTCCCTAGTTGTATGATACGTGGCCCTGCGGTAATCAGGGCAGGTGGGTAGAGTAGGCTGGTGTGGGAGAACATGGTCAAGGAGATAGTTAGGTTATAGGATCCCAATTGGTTGATTTGCATTTACAAGACATATTTTCTAAGAATTGGCTAGTCCTGACAGGGTCAGCAAGGCCCCAGATACTAAAGCATGGAATACTATGCAGCCATAAAAAGGAACAAGATCATGGCCCTTTCAGGGGCATGGACAGAGCTGAAAGCTGTTATCCTCAGCAAATTAATGCAGGGACAGAAAACCAAACACTGCGTGTTCTCACTTATAAGTGGGAGCTGAATGATGAGAACACATGAACACCGTGAGGAACAATACTCACAGGGGCCTGTTGGGGTGGAGAGGTGGGGGGACAGCATCAGGAAGAATAGCTAATGGATGCTGGGCTTAACACCTAGGTGATGGGATGATCTGTGCAGCAAACCACCATGACACACCTGTGTAACAAACCTGCATGTTCTCTACCTGTACCCCTGAACTTAAAAGTTGAAGGTAAGAAAAATATAGAAAAAAAAAGGACATAGGGAGACAGGAAGAACTCTGGAGTAGGACTCAGGGGACCTAGAGTGCATCATTAATCACTGATTCTTAATACATCTTGTGATAATGATGCCCACTCTACTGATGAAAACCCGAGGCCTAGAGGAGCTAATCAGGTCAGTGATAGTGAGAGAGCTGAAGCTTCAACCTGAGCCTCTCTGACTTGACTTTCTTAATCTTTATGCTTTTCTACCTCCCAGGATTGTTTAAAACATATTATTCTTAACTCTCCAGCTGCACAGGGTTATTAGAAGATAATGAGTTTATATAAGTGAGGATGCTTTGTATCCAGTGATAAGCTAGACAGAGTAAAATTTTTCTGAGTTTATATTACAGGAGTGTGACTATGATTCAACACTTAAAATATGTAAATTCAACTTACAGGATGTTAGAACCGGGAGAAGTATTTGGAGATCATTTGGTCCCTGTCTCTGTTCTTAAATAGGTGAAATCTGAAACTACTTATTTTCTCCTGGAGAGTGGCCAGACTCTCCCTTGGTAGCATTGTATATTATGACTGTGAAGCGAAAAAGATCAATGGATGTTTATTTTGCAGGGACTTTGCTTAAGTTAATTCTTCAGTGTACCCAAGAGCATCTTGATAATCTGATTGTTATTGAAGAAGCTTCTGGATGTACCTGATGGACCCAAAAGACAGGGTTGGAGATCTGGCTCAATATGCCTTATACAGAATACCCAGTCTGTGGTTCACAACAGTCTCACACAATTCAGAGTTCTTAGCCTATGGGAAGTGGTGGAAAGAGTCCTGGGCTGGAGATAAGGCACTAGCGCTGGTTCTGCTTGGCTGCAAAGTGATTGGTTGATCTTGGATGGTGACTTGATCATTTGAGCATCCATCTCCACACTTAGAAACCACAGGATTGGTTAGGTGATGTTTCAGGTTCCTTTCACCACGGAGAGGCTACATTCAGTCATCTAGGATTTGGATGGCTAATGTCATTTTGATAGAGGGACGAAGCACTTATAAGTAGCCGGGAATCTGGTTGCTTTGATGTCTGGTAGTTAATAAATGAAGGAAGATTTACACGAATAGCTGAGCTGGTCTTTCACTCTCTTGCCAGCTCTCTGCTGACTCCACTTCCATGGTGAGCCCTGGGTTACTATAAATTAAGCTAACTGCTTTTTCCTGGGAATAGTGCTCTGTAAATCAACACTGGAGTAGAGCAGCTCTGTCAAGAGGGCTTTTCATGAGATGCTCTAACCACTGGAAAGACAACATATTATCTGGCAACTGTTTCTGAATATTAGTTTATGTCTTGGCAACTGTTTTCTTAATAATCCAAAGCTGTCAAGGAAACATAGCTCATGTAGCTTGGAAACTTGCCCTGCCACCTTCGCCTGGTAGCAGCTTATTCATTGTTTTTCTTATTCTTCCCTGAACCCCTTCTTTCTGTATGTGGCACAATGAAATTAAATGACCAGTTACTGGTTAATTATATCATGAAACAACTCCATCCCTTTTTTTTTTTAAACAAAAAGACAATTTTGACTAAAATGAAATTGTCTATCAGTGCCAGTTTTTATACTGTCATTCATGTGACTCTCTAAAATAGGCCAATACATCATCAGTGAATTGATGGTTATTTTCAGCACTGGGGCTTAATCAGACATGCTCCTATACCTTCAAATAATAATTTTATCTTTTTTGTTTTAATTATCTAGTTAAAAAATATGGAAGCCATCTCAGTGTCACTTTGAATATCAACATTGGAAAAACAAATTCCACTTCTGTGATGTCTGTAGCTAGTGTGCCGAGCTTCAGGAATTACCTGAGTTCAGTTGTCTCATTAAAACGAAAGTGGGTGCTGATATTTCAGCCCCCCCCACCCCAGCCCCATTCAATATATCAATGTTAAGCTCAGAAGAGAACTACAACTCAACCTTAGGCTTCTATACCTCAAAGCTTCTTAGATTTACTCACAAGTGGGGAAGAGAGCTAAAGCAATCTCAAGTTTACCTTTCCACCCAGAGACTCAGTAAATAATTGCAATGGCCTATGAGAGATTAGCAGTGATGAGATCATTTTAAGGAGAATGAGCCACCCCCAACCATAACAAGGGTGACAGACTTAACCACATCCTAGTGGGGAAAATGGCCAGGATTAGGCAGTTCATTACTGAAATGGAGACTTGGAGAGAGAGAACTCTCAAAACCAGACATGAAGTGCTACGAATTGTGTACGGAATAGCTTCTTCCAAGGATGTCTTGGCTCCGTGGAAGACCACATTATGCCAAGAAATCTGGGCTCAAAGGAGTTAGTTATGAGGCATTTAATGAGTAGCCCGGACACTGGGATGTTTCACCCATCAAGGATGACTCACGCATAGAAGGGAGGTGAATGGCACTAAATTGACCTAGAGATGTTAGATGGGGCTTCATCACCATCCCATTGACTATATTTGTGATAAAATTTGAGCTGTTGAGATAATTTTAAATAGACCTAATACATCTTGCCTGGGGAGAATTACTAGTCATGAAAGAAACTTCATGGGTGGTTAGCATGGGTTTGAGTTTGGAGGTGGCATAATTTGGACTTAGAAGGAATAGCCTCATACACATACTTTTGGCACTAGCTCCCCAGAGTATACCTGTGAACTTCTGCACTCTCCGCGGGAGGGTGGTGGTGGTTGTGTCTTCTCAGCCTGTGCATGTAGGGCAAGTTGGGAGAGCTGGATCATGCTGAGGAAGCAAAGTTCTAATAACAGGTGGAGAGTTGTTGAGTAAATGCTCCGTCTCCTCTGCTTCTTGATCGGCATAAGCTTGGGCACAGTCTACACTGTCTTCCAGAGCTCTCCAGTGAACTTGACCTCCAGTTGTCTCCAGCACTAACTTGCTCAGTGATGCACCTTTGGTTGACTACTTCTTCCACATCTTATTTCTCCACTCTATTACCGGTGTTTCTCAGATGAAAGAATTTATTGGAATCCTTGCCTCAGGTTAGCTTCTGGGGAAAGTCAACCTAGTTTAAGAGGTGGAGTTGCCACGAAACAAGACAGGTTACATATTACTAGAATGTAATGTCACTATTCCCATCTACCACTCTAGTATCTCAGAGGATGATTACTCAGCATGACACAGCATACTCCTGTTGGCCTTCTGGAGATAGTTCAGGTCAGAGATTCTTTTCCTAGCTCCTGGCAGGGTACGAGGTGAAATGCTAATAGATTTAGTCAGGCTAAGGTTAGATTATGCTGTAATAACAAGGAAACCACAGATGATTTAATGTCGGTTAAGCAGTTCTCCTGGGAGACTCTTCCGTAAGTGTGACTCAGGAATTTGGTCTGTTTCTGACTGGGGGAAACTGAGACAACTGGCAGTGTTAGTGGGTGAGGTACAGGCAGCGGTCATCACGGTTCTCCACTGAGCAGTGAGCGAAGATCTGAGGGGGAGGTGAGGATGAGCAAATCTGGAAAGAAGCATAGAATAGGTCCAGTACAGGTGGCAAATCTATATGCAGGCAAAATTTGTGTTGGACATATGTGCTAAAAATAAAAGAGAATGCAAGTAACTTATCAGAATATATGCCCAGTTTGGTTGCTGGTGCGTGAAACATCCATGCTGTTAGGTTGTCCCAACTCAATAACTATCATACAGTTTATACAACAGTGTACCAGCTAGTATAGTTAGATAGCTAGTACCTAACGCAGTGCAGAAAAGGTCAAACCAGTTGTTTATCAATTTGCGTCTTGTAATCTGAAGACACTTAGTGATGGGAAACATTTTAACTGGAAAGGTTGGTGGCATGCAGGCACAGTTAAAGTCTGAAGCTTTGAGTAAATTGGACAGATTTTATAGGATTGTTGATCAAGGTTTTCTATTTATTTTTCTAAATTGAGAAATACAGGAGTAAAAGGAATGCAGAATGTAGCTTGAAGGACACAGCCGTGGAGAAATGTGTGAATTTTTCTTTTTTTCCAAATTGTTATATGCTTGGATAGGGAGTAGAGTATGAACATAGCATTTTGAGTCAGAAAACCAGAGTTTGAGCTTCTGCTCAGACATGTCAGCTGTGTCCCTTTGAGTAGTTTTCTAACTTCTGGACTTAGGTTTTCTCCTGTGGAAGATTGGGATGATAATTTGCATCTGAGGATTAAATGACTTAGGAAAAAGTACTTGGTGTGGTATCCGACATGTGGCAAGGGCTTAACGATGGCTATTATTTTTCATCTCTGGACATATAAAATGGGACTTCATTTACTTATTCATCATGTCAACAAATATTTATAGAACATCTACTGAGTGCTAGGCCCTATGTTAGATGCTAGGAATGAAATGGTGAGTAAATACAAAGTTTAATCCTTGGCATAAGGGTTCCAGTTCTGGTTAAGGAGATAGATAATATGTTGGCAAACTCCTTCTTGAAGGGTCATGCAGCAATTATTTTAGGTTCTATGAGCTATAGGTTTTGTCAAACCCATCCAACTCTGCCATTGTAGCAGGAACATAGCCTTAGATAATATACAAATTAATAAATATGGCTATATTCCAATAAAACTTTATTTGCACAGAGGGTCAGATTTGCCCTGTGGCTGCTCATTGAGATAGCTAATAATAGACATTAATAGCTAGTATTTATTGGGTGCTTACCATGTACTAGTTCCTTTAACAATTATTTAGCAAACACTTAGATAGCAGTTGCTATGAGCCATGCCAAGTTCCAGTCATTTCACACATACTAACTCATTTAAAATGTCCTCAAATAACTCCATGAGGTTGGTACTATCTCCATTTTACAAGATGGAGTTGGTACTAGGGTCATTCCCATTTAATAGATGAGTAAGTCAAGTCAGTAAGAGGTTAAATAAGCCAGAGATGGAGCTGGGCTTTGAACTCAAATGATCTAGTGCCAGAGTCTGGTCTTGCCACCTGATGTCCTACTGCCTCCCCGCAGGAGCACTTAACTATGTACTCTGATTCATGGTGGAGGTAACAATTGCCTTTACCTTTCAGGTTGTGACCTTCCAAAGAAATGAAAGTGCTTGGAAAATTGTAGCAAGTGAAGGAATTATTAGTTGTTTTTTTTCTTTCTCTCTGGAGTAGCAGCCTCTGCCACTTGAGGTGAGAAGTTTGGCTTTGGTTTCTGAACTGTAGAGTAGAGATGGGCTGGACATGGCTTCTCTGCAGGTTTCAGAGAAGAAAATCAGCCAGCTCTCTGAGGCCACATCTCATTTCTCCCTTTAAATGACTTTGAATTAAAATAAAACGTTAATGTCAGTTCTTAGGATTTGCAAGTTCTTGTGCTAAGTCTTTCATGTGCATCATGCCATTTCATCTACAGAAAAACTCCAGGAAGTAGTTATCATGTCCATGGAACAGATGAACCAGAATCTCAGGAAGAGTTGAACGTGTCCCATGACTAAAAGTGATGGCGCCAGGATTCGAACCTGGCTTCTCTGCTGCCTGCATTTTTGACCATGGGAGCCAGCAGCAGAGCCTGTGTTCACATTGCTCCTGATTCTGCACTTGATTTCCATCAGCTGATTGGCGTAGCAGGCAGGTGAGAAGAATTGGTTAAACTGAGTGTAGATGACAAAGAAGACGGTATTAATCTTATTCAGACACTGTCTGTGACCTGGAAAGGATTGGATAAACAGCAGTGTGCCCATCCTGATCATTAAGGCTTCTGAAAAATAACGACTTGGCCCAGAGGTATCATTACTTGGAGCAGACAGCTTAGTGTCTGTTTCAAAACAGTGATAATTTTTATGTCCTACCATAAATGATCACTTGAGCAGCTTGAAATGACGACAGGCCACGATGCCCACTGTGCCTGTGGGTTTTGTGCTAGAAAGCTGAACTTGGTCTTAAAGAGAAATGCCCATCTGTGCCCCCAAACTCCATGATAACTCTCCTCATGTTGTAATAAACAGTGGACTGCCAAAACTTGTCCTGGGCAGAGGCAGTGGCTCCATAAGAGGTATTTTTGCTGAGTGGAAAGAGGGCAGGTGGGGTAAGATGGCTTTTGAAACCCCCTAGGAGGCACTTGGGGTTGAATTGTGTCCCCCAAAAAGATATATTGAAGTCTTAACTCTTGGTACTTGGTACCTGTGAATGTGACCTTATTTGGAAATAGGATCTTTGCAAATGTAATTAAGATCTAAGTCAAGATGAGGCTCTACTGGAGTAAGATGGGCCCTTAATCCAATAAAAGTGGTGTTCTTATATGAAGAGGAGGGAGGTGCACAGAGGGAAGGCAGCCAAGTGAAGGTGACGGAGGCAGATGCTGAACTAATGCAGCTGCAAGCCAAAGATTATTGATGAGCACCACCAGGAGCTAGAAGAGTCGGGGAAGGATTCTCTACAGCGTTCAGAGGGAGAGGGGCCCTGCTCCCTTTTTTTTTTTTTTTTTTTTTTGATGGAGTCTTCCCCCTTTTTTTTTTTTTTTTTTTTTTTTTTTGAGATGGAGTCTCACTCATTTGCCCAGGCTTAAGTGCAGTGGCATAGTCTCAGCTGACTGCAGCTTCTGCCTCCTGGGTTCAAGCAATTCTCCTGCCTCAGCCTTCCGAGTAGCTGGGATTACAGGCTTGTGCCACCACACCCAGCTAATTTTGTATTTTTAGTAGAGACGGGGTTTCACCATGTTGGCCAGGTTGGTCTCGAATTCCTGACCTCAGGTGATCCACCTTCCTCAGCCTCCCAAAGTGCTGGGATTATAAGTGCGAACCACCACGCCTGACCCCTGCTCACTTCTTGGTTTTAGGTTTCTCGACTTTGGAACTGAGAGACAGTAAGTTGGTTGTTCTCAGCCACCCAGAACTGTTAGCACCTTGTAACAGCAGCCATGGTAAACTAATCCAGAGCTGAGATTCACGGACATAAGGTGTGTGTGTGTGCACAAGGGAGAGTGGTTGAAGCATTGAAGAGCTGTGTTCATTTATTTCTTTACGCTCACACAGGAGGCAGTATTTTATGGTAATTAAGAGCAAGCCTTAGGCACGAGACCTATATTTGAATTTCAGCTCTGCCACTTCTCTGGGTGAATTTTGATTATAGCAATAACCTTTAGCATTTATTAATTACAATATTCTAGGCCCTGTGCCTGGAGGTGAATATGTGCTATCTCCTATTTTATCGGTGAGGAACCTGAGGCACAGAAAAAGTCACTTGCTGACAGTTAAATAGCTAGTAAATGACTGTGGAATTAGAACTCAGGTACTTTGGCTCCAGAGATTCCTCTATTAACCTCCATGAAACACTTGAGACTCAGTTTTCTCTGCTGTTAAATGGGTAGGATTGAAGTCTAACAGAATTTTTATGAGGCTAGCGCTTAAAATAATTCAGGCAACATATACATATAATTAAATCCAGTTATTTAAAAAAACTCTGTATCATTAAATAATTATGGACTCGCAAGAAATTGCAAATATAGTACAGTGAAAAACTGAAGACATTTTATCCAGCTTCTGCCAATCTAACATTTTTTGACCCAGTTAAATTTCTGTTTAGCATTCTTTTTCCTTTGAAGTCTAATTTTTCACTTCAGCATTTTAGACCACATGATTATTTCCTACCTACCTAGATAAGAAGGGTGAAGGATTTTTATCTTTTACTTTATTATTTATTTTTATTATTTTTTGAAAGACAGAGTCTTGCTCTGTTATCCAGGCCAGAGTGCAGTGGTGCAATCATTTCTCACTGTGACCTTGAACTCCTGGGCTCAAGTAATCCTGCTTGCCTCAGCCTTCTGAGTAGCTGGGACTAAAGAGGCAAGCCACGGTGCCTAGCTTTACTTTTTAAGTTTTGAAGAAGAGCAGAATGAAGGACATAAAAGGGATAAGAATTTGTCCATAGAAATTTATAAAGATACTACCATTGGGCAGAAGAAAGAGATCACTCAGTGAGGCATGAGGCAGTCGGTTAATAAGAATCTACCGAACCCTAATTCTTTGCCTAGAACAAGGATAAAGGCATCAGATGCAGTTTTACCTTTACTTTAGATTCAAGGGGGAAATGAACAAATGTATGGGTGAAGGGGTTAAAGCCCTCTCTTAATGACAGCTTGAAGAATAATCTAAAGAACTGGGAGCAGTGGGGTGCACCTACATATATTCCCAGCTACTTGGGAGGCGAAGGTAGGAGAATCACTTGTGCTCAGGAGTTTCAGTCCAGTCTGGGCATAAGTAAGACCCTGTCTCTATAAAAAGAAAAAACAAACAATAGTCCAAAGGAAAGGGAGGTTCAAACCAAGTCCAAAGGTGTAAGATATCAAAAGAGAAGTCAGTCATGAATGAACAAACTCCTTGATAAATAGGCTAGGGAATTTGGAACCTCAGATCAGTCTTGGGACGTTTTCAGTGTCCATACTCCTGGGACAGGGGCATGCTTGGAAAGGTAAAGGTATTCTGGAGTGGAGGTGGCCCTGGAAGTATGAACAGTGTAACTCAATAAGGTCGTCAATAATCAATACACTATTATGGTAATGAAAAATGCATTATTAACACAAAGGAAATAAATCTGCAAGCATGTAATGACTGTCTACTTAGAACTTTGTAGGAAGCATCAAGAGAAGCAAGTTGGGAAAAAAGATGTGATTCTCCAAACTAGTTAGTGAAAACTAAAAATTGGAGGTTGTAAGAGCCATTACACATAGAATTGTGGTGGCAAACTAGCATCCAGAAACAACACGATTAGCAACACAGGCGGCTTCAGTCCTCCTAGGCATGGCTACTTTAGTTCATAAATTGTTTTACAGTATAAAGTGTTCTCTTAATGTTCCACTACCACTTTTATTATAAAAGGTCCTGTTTGTGAGTTATCCTTCAGCCTCGTATCCATTCTGCCTGGGCAAGGAGGCTGTGTGGTCCAGTCTAGTCTTTGACACAATGAGTCTGTTTCTACCTAGAGCTCTTTAGGGAGCAAGCGTGATGTGGATTGGGGTAGGGGGTGGGTACTCTTCAGCTTCCTCGCTCCCCTCCTCTTCTGACCTTTTCATTGAATGTCAGCTGTGGATGTGCAGAGGCTAGGGGCAAGGGCTAGAGCTGTCTAAGTTCTCACTTACTTCCAAGGTGAAGGGCCCCTTCCAGTCTCAGGGCTTTGGGCTGCTTGTGATTCTTCCTCAAGCCCAGTATGACATCCTGCATAACTACAGTACAATTTTAAAACTAAGAAATTCTGTAGCTTGTTCAAGCTACAGAATTTATTGTTTCCCAGTTTTTGCATGGACTGCTTTGTGCATGGGAGTGCAGGTGTGTGTAGTTGCATTCAGTTTTATCTAGGTATAGATTCACATCACCACCACCACAATCCAGGTACAGCACTTTGCCCTCACCACATGAGATTCCCTTGGGCCTCCCTTGGATCGTTGTAGTGCAGTCTCCAGCCCTAATCCCTGGCTATCTCTAATCACTTTTCCTTCTTTGTAATTTTGTCATTTTATCAATGTTACATAAATAGAGCTATACAAAAAGGAACCTTTTGAAACTGACTTTTATTTTTTTTTCACTCAGCATAATAGCAGCTGTTTTTTTGAGCTCTTCTCTATGCCAGGTGCCATGTCCAACTGTGAGTATGGCAGGTTCTCACTCATAAGTGGGAGCTAAACAGTGGGTACACATGGTCATAGCGTGGAATGATACACACTGGAGACTCCAAAAGGTAGAGGGTGGGAGGGGGTGAGGGTTCAGAAATTACCTGTTGATTACAATATTGATGCAGTATATGCATGTAAGAAACCTGCACTTGTATACCCTAACTATATAAAAAGAGAAAAACTTTAACAGTGAAAGAAACTCTGGGTAGTGTAAAACTCTGCATTTTCACTCCAGCTGGTCAACTTGGTAGGTTGGTCTTCCTCATTATTGAGGGGAAAATGCCCCCAGGTGAAGTCCACAAACCATTTTTCTGGTGGCAGACTTTGCCTCTTTTTCATATTGGCTTATGTTTCCCAGTGCATTTTCTTCCTCAAGCCAAATGTTTTCAGCATTGTAATTAAGAAATGTATGAAGAGGCTGTGGCAGTATTTTAATCAAAACAGCTCCACAAACACCAAATTGCCCTTTATTGCAGTGGTAGCCGGAAGCCTTAATTGATTGACACCTTGTGGGGGTTCATTGCTTGTATTTCCATCTACCTCTGGGCTTTTGGAAAAAGGTTAACTCTGTGACTATCTGTAATCAGTAGATGGGTGGGGAAAAAAATCAAGGAATTTGCCCTTGTACTGAGAGAAAATCTCAGACTATGAAAGTACAAAGCAGAGAGTAGAGAAGTTTATTGTTTTACAAAAAGATTGAGATCCTAATACACTGGTTTTTAGCCTCATGGCTGTTAATAAGAAGCTGTGTGCCAGTGGCCAGTCACTGAACTGCTTCAGACCTCTTCTGTGGATTATTTGACCTTTAAGGTCTTCTATAGATGGAGGCAATACTTCCGTTTCTGTTTCGAGATCCTAGTATGTGCAGTCATTCCATGTTAAGAACACCCAAACTGAGACTATTTGAAAGGCCAGTGGAGGCCCTTATGGCCCCATTGCCTACCCTCTAGACTCACCTGCAGCTGTACCTCCTACTTTGTCTTTCTGTGGAGGGCTGTCCCTGCTGCTGTCAAAGGCCAACCTCTACCTCAGTGCTTTAGGGTCCAGCCTTTAGCCTTTGCAAGGTCTTTGCTCCTGCAGGTCTCTTCCTCTTTGGTATAATTTCTTCTCTGTCTGCTGGCTTGTTAACCCAGACATGTGAATGAGCTCTAGGTATCTCTTATAAATAAACAGCTCTCTTCGGATGCCACATACTCTTTCAGCTGATATCATCTTCTTCTTCCTCCCTTCACAGCAAAAAATATTTAAGGGTTGCTTATACTTGCTGTTTCTTGTTCCTTTTTTTTTTTTTTTTTAAATTAGCACCTCTAGCACGCATATTACGTTCCCTAAAGACTGCTACCTACTACAAGGAACTAGGAGTTTTGGGAGAAATTGGTGATTCTAGGTCTGGAGCATAAAATGTATAAATCTCTTTAGATATTACAAAGTAAGGAAGCTATTAGGATTATGTCAAAAGGACTCAGGATCCAACCTGAATATGTTACCACTGGTCAAAGATGGGACAATTTTTACCTATAATGGATTACAACAAATAAAATACGTTTAAATTCTTAAGTTCATAAACATAGTGTTTTTAAAACCTTAGTCACCTTCAGAAGATGTTAGAGAAACATCACACTATATTTTTATTTGAAATAATTTTAAACTTAGAGAAAAGTGCAGAAATTGTACAGAGAAGTGTACTCAGTATGCCCTAATATTAACATCTTATTATAGCAGAATCATGAAAATCAGAAAACTACCATTAGTGTAATACTATTAACTAATCTACAGACTTTATTTGAATTTCTCCAGTTTTCTCACCTATGTCTCTTTACCCAGGGTCCAATCCAAGATCCCTCATTGCATTTAAGTGTGGTGTTTTCTTAGTATCCTTCAAGCTGTGACAGTTCCTCAGTTTCTTTGTCTTTCATGAGCTTGACACTTTCAAAAAATCCAAGTCAGTGATTTTGTAAATGTCACTCAATTTCAGCTGGATCTTTTTATTGTTGTTCTTGTTCCTTATCTCAGTCTCTCCACAGCCTGCTCCAGTTAGGTTTTTGTTTTCATCAAGCAGATGAAACTGGTCTTGTATTTAACAGCCTCCACGTGGCCAAGGTAAGGGGCGCTTTTCTGTCTTCAGCGTAGTGATGACTCATCATCTTTGACTTCCCTCCTACCTTGGTCTCTGCATGCCACCTTCTTTGGGTCATTCCTCCTTACTCTGTACTGGATATCCTTCCTTCAAGGGATGAGACTCCTCTGGGTTTTGTCTTGAGCCCTTTTTATATCTCTCTCAATACTCTGTAGGTTTCTCACCCAGACCCATGGTTTTATGAACACTGGAATGCTGATGATTGACTTATGTGTGTCATTGACCCAGTCCCCTGCTCATGTATGGAATATTCTACATGGTAACTCAACATGAATATTTTCTAGGCACTCCTAATTTATTTTTCTTCCCAAACCTCCTTTTCTCTCTGTGCCGGCCTAGTTTCTCTAACCAGCATTCTAGGCTCTAGGCCAGAACTGAATGTTCCCCTTTCTCTCATTGGCCACATTGAACCCGAGTCCTTTGGGTTATCTCCTAAATGTACTGCAAATGTTTCCATCTAACCATCCCCACCTTCACCTCTCTAGTCAATGCCATCGCCATGTTTCACCTAACTGCTGTCAAGCATCTCTAACTGACCTCTGTATTCTTATTCTTGTCTACGTTTCATTTCCCACAGAAGAGCCAAAGGGATTTAAAAATGAAACCCAAATCAAGT
This sequence comes from Cebus imitator, assembly GCF_001604975.1. Classification (NCBI taxonomy): domain Eukaryota; kingdom Metazoa; phylum Chordata; class Mammalia; order Primates; family Cebidae; genus Cebus; species Cebus imitator. Next base: position 162,321 of record NW_016107789.1, on the reverse strand, counting down.
CACATTACATCACTTTCCTGCTTAAAACTTTCCGGTATCTTCTCCTTGTGTTTTGAATAATATTCAGACTTTTCACAGACCAAAAGCAAGCTGCATCCTCTGGCTGGCTTCTACCCTTCCAGCTGCTGCTCCATCACTCTCCTGGCTCACCGGGCCTCAGCCAAGCTGCTCTTCCTTCCATTCTTCAAACAAGCTAAACCCTTTTACATGGCGTAGCCTTTGTGCTTACATAACCCTCTGCCTGATATGTCCTTTCTTATAGTCTTTGTATGACTACCAACTTGTCATTCACATGTTGGCATAAATGTCAGCTTCTCAGACACCTGCCCTAGTCAGCTTTCCTAAAATGCCTTTCCTGATCCCCACTACTGTTCATCATGTGTCCTGTATATTTTCTTCCTAGCATGTATCACCATCTATAATGCTCCCTGTTTCAGTAGCTTTTTCTTCCTTATCTCTCTACCCTTTGTTCCAAGAACAGGAATACATTGAAAAATAACTTCCTTACAGCTTCCTTTGTTAATGTCATTTTAGGCATAAAAAGAAAATAATGGTAATGTTGATAGTAGAAAACATTGAAGTTGTGCTTACTGTGGAGCAGGTGTTCTACTTTCTAGGCAAGGAAATGGAGGCTCGGCAGTGGTTACTCTCAAGAGCCGACAGCCAGAGAAGGTAGATTTGGACAAACCATATTCCTTATTAGCAGTATTAATGCTAATAATTATTCATTATTAGCATTAATAATTATGAGCAATGCAATAATAATTAGCATTATTAATGCTGATCCTTTTTAATTATAGGTAGAGTAGCAAAAAAAAGAACATAGTATATAGTGATTAAACCCTGGCTCTGCCTCTTACCTAATGTGGGAGCTTGGACAAGTCACTTCATTTCTGAGTTTCAGTTTCTTAGTGCTAAAAGGGGACAATAACAGATATCACTCAAGGTGTTAGGAGGAGCTAATGAGATTCAGAGCTCTGTCACAGCACTAAATGAATGCATGTATTAAGTATCCAGCACAGACTCTAGCACTGTGTAATTAGTATTGTGTGTTAATATCTCTAGACTTTGGCTTTTGTCTAGGTTGAAGGCAAGGGTCATATCTTATCTGTAAATGAGATCCACTGAAAATGCACAGTGAATCTGGGGCTGGCCAACCTCCAGGTCTCCATCATTTAGCCACTTCTTCCCTTCTCTTCCAGGATCTTTGGCTAGCCTCTCCTCCAGAAACCCAGTTCTCCTGTGTGTCCCTGGCCCTGAGGTTCTAGACCCAGGTCTGCTCTTGCATGCTCCCTTCCCAAGCACAGCTTTTTTTGTGTGGCTCCTATGGCTGGCTGTCAAACTGGTAAGCGGTCTGATAAATGAATCCCATCTGGGGATAAAATGATAGATAATATTTGAAAGTGCTGTCACATTGGCATTTTAACAGGGGACTTATGGAGAGGCAAGGCTTGAAAGCTAAGGGTCATCTCTCTCCCGGTGGAAATCCTAGCCCAGTGGCAGGTTGGAGTGGAGAAAGGAGTAAGGGGTATTTGGGTATCAAGAAGCTTTCCTAGAGCCTGTAAATCATCCCTCAACAGGTAGTTGCTGTCTCAGCTTTTGTGTAAGATGGGCCCTGCATGTTCATAAAGGGCACTCAGGAAGTAATTTACTGATGATTAAGATACTTCCACTGAATAATGGAAAGCATCATCCAGGTACACATCTGTTCTTCATCTGGTCCAGGGGAGCTGGAGTCAGAGGGGTCTGCCACAATTACAGGTAAAAACCTGATGCAGCTATTTACTAGAAGCCAGTCAACCCTGACGGCTCAATTACTTAGGACTCCATAGCATTTCCCAGCAAGAAGAGAAGAGCAAAAAAAAAAAAAAAAATTTCTATCAACTTCTATTAAAAATTGACTTAAAAAAGAAACATCCAGGGTATATCTTAAGGTCATGCCGGAACATGGATATATATGTGTGTGTGTATAAAACTTTTACTTTTGGAATAATTTTAGATTTTTAGAAAAATTACACAGGGTTCTGGTATATCCTTCACCAAGCTTCCCTTAATGTTATATTCTAGATGTTTTCAGTTGTATCTTTTTGTCTGAGAGAAGAAAATCCTTCATTTATCATCTATTTTTTCGGAACTCACTGTGTGCCAGGCACTGTGCTAGACATTAGGGAGAGAAGGATGAGTAAGGCAGACTTTGTTCCTTGCTTCATTAGTCTCATGGTCTAGCTTAGTGTTTTTATTTTTAAAATTATTCTATTTTTTTATGGAGTTTTGCTCTTGTCACCACCTCTGCCTCCTGGGTTCAAGCAATTCTCCTGCCTTAGCCTCCCGAGTAGCTGGGATTATAGGCACCTGCCACCATGCCGGGCTAATTTTTGTATTTTTAGTAGAGATGGGGTTTTGCCATCTTGGCCAGGCTGGTCTTGAACTCCTGACCTCAGGTGATCCGCCTGCCTTGGCCTCCCAAAGTGCTGGGATTACAGGCATGAGCCCACTCTGCACCCGGCAGCTTAGTGGTTTTCAAGTGGGGTGGTGCCTGTAACACCAGCACCACCTGGGAACTTGTTAGGACTATAAATTCTCAGGACCCACTTCAGACCTGAATCAGAAACTCCAGGGGTGAGGCTTAGTGATTTGTAGTTTCACAAGCCATCCAGGTGATGCTAAAGTATGGTTAAATTTGAGAACTGATCATCTAGTGGGGAGAAACAAATGATAAGTGGCTAATTAAAAGCTACGACATGATTTTCTCATAGGAGATAGAACTATAGTCCCGCACAGTTGAGCAGCTCACCTAGTCTCAAGGTAGACAAGGCTTGGCAGAGGAAGGGATTCTTAAGCTGCCATCTGAAGGCAGATGAGAAGTTGTCCAAGTGGAGTGGAGAAAATGTGTCACGGGCTGGGTGACTGTCTGGAACCAGAGTGAGAGAGACTTGACGTTGAGATCTTGGCTTTTCAACCCCTGTAAAAATTGTGAGTCAGAAAAGATTAGTTTTTGACCTGAACTCAGCTTAACTAGAAAATCCAATTAACTAACTCCTTGTATTCTCCAAATATTTCAGTTTATCAGGGTTTTAAAAATCAAGTCTATGTCGCATTTAGAGGATGCTGTGATAAAAGGGAGGAGAACAAGGGATGGGAGACCCATTCTTGTCCAGACTCTGCTCCCATTGGCACGATTAACCTGTGGGGGTAATTCAGCTTTGCTGCCTTATTGTCCTTCCCTGTAAAATGAGAGGGTTGGAACTCCCAGCCATTTTCTTTTTGATTTTATGATCCAGAATTAGCTATAAATGTCATTATCCTATGTTTACTTTTAGAAAGTACATTTCTATTCATTTAGTTCAGTAGCTAATTCCACACGTTGCCTACTGGCTGGCAACTTTAAGAAAGCTTTTCTATTCTTTCCTCTGAAATTGCTGCCGTAAGTTTATCCCACACGAATATATTATTTACTCTAATGATCTGGTAATTATCAGGTAATGAAATGAGCAATGGTAAGTATATTATTAAGAGCAGTTGCTGCTTGGAATATTTTTGTCATGCAATTAGAAATGTTACTTATATTTCAGTAATGCATACAAAGTTAAATGCTGAGGAGAATGGAAATACAGCAATATCGTTCTTTCTTTTGCTGAACTAAGTCTTAAACCTATATATTAAAAAGTTGAAAGCGTCTGATTCCATGGGCTGGAGTTTAAATCCAAACTTTATCTTTAAGTAGGCGATGTGTCCTGCTATCATTAATTAGAGCTCTTCCTCCAGGGGAGTTGAGAATGTTTTTCCCAAGCTGGATTAGGCAGTCACGTTTCTAAGCTGACCATCCTGACATAACTGGTCACTCTCCGTGCTCTTCTGGGTTCATTAGGAGAGTAATAATCCTAATGGGTAGAGAGCTCTACATTGAGTCAGGCACAGAAAAGACCCTTAATAAATTTTTAACCAAACTGTATTCACACTACTAGTGCTGCATTTGTGGCTGATTTGTAGACGTCAGAATGTACCACATAGAATTCAGGCATCTGCATTTTGAAGAACTTTGCATAAATGTAGAAATTCACAAGGATTAATTTTGACCTCTGGGCTTTTTCATTCTTGACTGTAAGTTCCTTGAGGGACAGGATCCATATCTGATTCACCTCGGTGTGATGATAGCTAGCACTCGAGGGTGCTAACTTTGGGGCAGGCATTTTGCTTTTCATTTTTTCTTCCCCATACCTCTACGAACAGAGTTACAAAATATCTTGGCAATATACTGGGGCCTTGTCTGTGAAGTGAAAGTTACTGGTCCCATTTTATAGATGAGAAAACTGAGGTGCAGAGAGGTTCAATAATTGCCTTAGGGACACTGAGCTACTTAATGCTGGAACCAGCATTCAAATCCATTTCTCTCCAACTCAAGTCTGTGATCCTAAATAAATCTTATCTTGCAATGGCATGGACCCTCTAACATCATATAAACTCAGTACATAATTGTAGAATACATGAATGATTCTCCATCTAGATGGCATGGCAAGCTGGTATACTCTGGGGAAGGTGAAAATGCATCAGGGGGATAAATGATGTGAACTGGGGAAGTATTAATATGTAGACAGTAAGAGAATCTGTGAGAGAGATTTTTTTTTTTAGGTAGAATAAAGAGAATGTATCTTTAATTACCTTAGTAAATAACAGGATCTACTGTATTGCTTGTCTATCTTGGTGATGCTCAAAGCCAACCATCTCTGGTAGGAGTAATACTGTTCTTGAACTTGCTTGCTTTCCATATCGCATGGTTAATTGTATCATTTCAGATCTGATAGCAGACTTCTTAATTGTTGTTAGCTGGTTCTGTTGAAACTGTTTCTTTGCCCAAGGCAGTCTTCATAGGTTAGGGGTTCAATTCTAGATAGAAAGATTGCTAAGACGGGGAATCGTGGGACTATGTCTTTCTGTTCCACTCCATGCCATTTCATTCCACTGAGGTTCTTTCCATGTTGCTCTATTCTATTCCATTCTACAGACATCTCTTGAATACTGTGTACTGCCAAGCATGTTATTAGGTACTGAAGACACAGTGAGGATCAGGTTGGATTTAGCCTCTGCCTTACCTAGGTTGGTGTTTACTGGAGAGGCAGATAAGAAAACAGTCAGTTGCAATGCAGATAGGTAAGCCTGATGAATGGAATACTTCAGGGAGGATAAGAGCTCAGAATGTCATGGGGCTTAACTCGTGAGTTAGAGAAGGTACTTAGAGCGAGTGAGACCTGAGAGAGGAAGGATCAGCCAGAGGGCATTTTCGTGATCCAGTAACAGAAGCAAATTGAAGACAGACTCCAACTCTCTACCTTTTTTGATCTCAAAAGATTCAGCTTGCTTGCATGGAGCTCTCCAATCTGCTGAACTGGATGCAGGTCGTAATGTTAGACTTGTGCTTCTTCTCATGATCCTGGGCAGTGTAGAATGGCAGCACTTGTTAAAAAGGTGGGGTCGTCTGATACTCAGAGAACCCAATAAGGTTCAGATGGGTGCTACGGGTTGAAATATGGTGTTCTCTCCAAAATTTATGTTGAATGTTAATCCCCAATGGAACAATCTGTAGAGGTGTGTCCTTTGGAAAATGAGTAAGTTGTTAGGGCTTTACTCTCATAAATGTGATTAGCATCTTTATAACAGGGCTTGAGATCAAAGGGAGCCTGCTCTTGCCCTTCCATCCCTTCCACCACATAAGGACACAGAATTCCTACCTTCCTGAGCATACAGCAACAAGGCACCATCCTGGAAACAGAGATTGGCCCCTGCCAGGCGCCAAATATTGGCACTTTGATGTTTGACTTCTCAGCCTCCAGAGCTGTGAGACGTAAACTTCTATTCTTTATAAATTACTCAGCCTATAGTATTTTGTTATAACCGCATGAATGGACTAAGACAGTGTGACAGGGAGAAGGAAGAATAGAGAATTGCCATATTTCTAGATTCATTTGCCTCTCTGAAGGAAACTCCAAATTTAATTTATGGAATTTTTTTTTTTTTTTTCTGGTCAGATTTGCTTTCCCTGAGTTAAACAGAGGATTCTTCACCTCCCCCATTTGACTATGTTTTTATGCATTCTGCTTGAATGTGGTTGGCTTCATGTATATTTAACAACATATTCCTCATTTTCAAGGAACATTCTGTAGAGATTCCTTCAAATAGATAACCAGCTGTTTCAGACCGTAAATTCTGAGGATATTGTTCTGTATTTTCTCTCCTTTAAAATTCTTTACTTTTTCTTCTGATTACATTTGTGGCAGTCACAGGTGCTAGCATCATCAACACCTGCTCTCCCCTCTTTTAATAAAACGATGGTGCTCCAAATTTAGAGCAGTCTTCGGTTTTGAGGAGTATTGGAGGGGATATTGAGGTCAGGATGGCTCCTTATGGCCTCAAACCAACTTGTGATCGTGATGATTGTGGGATATAAGAGGTTTTAAATGTTTTAATTTTTTATAGCTAATGTCACAGTAATTATTGTAAAAATAACTAGGAAGATTTTCTTTCAAATGATAGATAAATGTATATTCTCCTTGACTTCACTGCTATCTTCTTGTCACTTAAACAGTAAAATCATCCGTAATTTGTGTATCTCAAAATATCTGACCTCTGTTAAAAAAGTCAGGGAATTTTTAGTCTAAGTTTTAAAGCTTATTTGACTAAGGAAGCTGATGTCATTTCTACCACTGCCACTGAATAGTCTTTGTAATATTGTCATCTTAATCATCTGTTCATATCTATTATAGTGTTTTCTACTTCTGATATTCTAAAACACAGCTTTAAGATGAATCAGTGGAAAATTATTAAGGCTTTGTGTAGTAAAGAATTTGGCCTTGCTCAAAAAGAGCTCTGAACTTTGCCCTCAGCTTCTTGGAGGCAACCTGTGTCATACCTGATAGGACTGTCTTTGTTTTGGACAATGGCTGGACACACCCGAAAGATTATCCATATGATCTAGAGTTGGGGTTTAAGGCTACAGCTGTCAACCTGGACACTGATATCAGCCATGTGGGCCACCAATCAATCATGCCTATGTAAGGGAGACCTTTTACACACCCCCTAAAATATACATTGAAGTCTTAAACTCCAGTACTATGGAACGAGACCTTTGGAAATAGGGTCATTGTGCATGTAATTAGTTAAGATAAAGCCATCCACCATCCAGTATGACTGGTGTTCTAATGAGAAGAGCAGAAAGACGCATGAAAGGAAAATGCCACATGGCAATGGAGGCAGAGATGGGAATGGATGTAGCTGTGAGTGAGGAATGCAGACAAACACCAGAAACTGGAAGAGGCAAGGAAGGATTGTGCCTGCAGGTTTCAGAGGGAGGGAGTGAGGGCCTTCCGACACGTCAATTTCAGATTTCCATCCTCTAGAGCAGTGGGACAAAAACATTCAGTTGTTTTAAGCCACCCAGTTGAAGGTATTTTTTTATGATAGCCGTAGGAAATGGATACAAGCCCCAATACAAACTGAACATAGAAACTCAGATGAGTGTGCCTGGTTGACAATTTCATGCATATTATCACGCACTGATGCCGAGAGGATAATGTCCTGAGCACAGTGGAAGCTTCATGTTTCTCAGATTCTTTTCTCTTCCTTTGGCTGATTTTAATTTGTATCCATTCCCTGTAATTAAGCATAACCATACATATAATTGCTTTTAGGGAGTTTTGTGAGTCCTGGAGAATTACTGAACCAGAGTGTGGTTTTTGAGAAAGCCCTGAATTTGCGGTTGGTGTCAGAAGTGAGAGTAGTCTTAGGAGTCTTGTGTGGACTCCCCCTCTACCTTCCTAGCTGGGCTCTACCCCCTTGCTGTAGGTATCAGGAGTCTAGGGCTGGCCTGGCAGTCTAGAGGACTATGTCCTCAAATCTCAACTTTTTGCTAACTCCACATAGGCTTTATAAAACAATCTGATAGAACCACTTAACTATGACTGTCTTTGGCTTTGCTTTTACAATTCTTGGTTATAGAGTACGGAGTTCCCATGCACTGTGTAACTCTCTCATACCTAGCCTGGGTGAATTTAGCTATCATCAGAGCCCAGGGCCAAATTGCAGCATAAGTACGGTGTCGTCATCTTTCTTTATTCTGTGTCCTCCTTCTTACTGTCACCCGTTACTGTAACCCAAAGCCTTCCTGCTGATCTGTGATTATTTAAGACCCTGCCCTGACTCTCATATACATGCACATACTTATGAATTCACCCCCAATTCCTCTTCTTGATGGAAGGTCTTTGCTACTTCCTCTCTCACTAATTCAAAACTGATTTTCTCAGAGCTCATAAAAGATTGGTATGAGATGATTTATTAATATAATTGCTGCTAATGTAAATAACTAGCCTCAAGCTTTCTTTTCAAGAGAAGCTTCTGTTCATGGGTCCTCTCCTCACAAAAACAAAGCAAGACTCTTGCTCTCATTCCTTCTTTACATCTAAGAGTGACAAATAAGTTACTCTTAATCAGAATATAATAGTGAGCCCCAGATTTTTGCGGAGTTGGAGTTTGTTCACAGAGGAACCAAGGGAAAACATGGTTGTCTTCCCTATTTTTAAATATAGATAACATTGCTTGATTATCCCATCTTACCTTTAATGACTTGCTGATGGAGGGAGTCTGATTTTCTAGGCCAGGAAGCATCCAGCATGGGGGAAAGACGTAGGTTGGGAGGCAAAAAGCACTTACAGGGTCATTGTAAGGATTAAAGGACTTAGTGTGTAAAGAGCTCAGAACGTAGTGATCACCTTGTTAAATGTTAACAATTATCTGTCTTCTTTGAATTTTTTTGAAGCTTTCAGTCCTCTACTTATGGTTTTCTACCTTGTTTCCTGGCAGTTAAGACTTTAATAAAGCAAGACAATTTTCTCAAAAAAGATAACATATTCTAATACAGATTCAGGTTGTACATTAATTCCTGAAAAAAAAGTCAGGAATAGGCAGAGGTTTATTTGACACTGTAAGACAGTAGAATATGAAGCAGTCTTGATTACTGTAGCCTTGTAGTATAGTGTGAAGTATAGCATCATGTCTCCAGCTTTGTTCTTTTTGCTTAGGATTGCTTTGGCTATGTGGGCTCTCTTTTGGCTCCATATGAAGTTTAAAGTGATTTTTTTCCAGTTCTGTGAAGAAGGTCAATGGTTGCTTGATGAGGATGGTGTTGTATCTATAAATTGCTTTGGGCAGTATGGCCATTTTCACAACCCTGATTCTTCCTAAACAGGAAGAATGCTTTGGAATGTTTCCCCATCTGTTTGTGTCCTCTCTTACTGCCTTGAGCAGTGGTTTGTAGTTCTCCTTGAAGAGGTCCTTCACATCCTTTGTTAGTTATATTCCTAGGCATTTTATTCTCTTTGTAGCTAATGTGAACTGGTACCAAAACAGATATATAGCCCAATGGAACAGAACAGAGGCCTCAGAAGTAACGCTACAGATCTACAACCATCTGTTCTTTCACAAACCTGACAAAAACAAGCAATGGGGAAAGGATTTCCTGTTTAATAAATGGTTTTGGGGAAACTGGCTAGCCATGTGAAGAAAGCTGAAACTGGACCCCTTCCTGACACCTTACACTAAAATTAACTCCAGATGGATTAAAGACTTAAACATAAGACCTAACACCATAAAAACCCTAGAAGAAAATCTGGGCAAAACCATTCAGGACATAAACACAGGCAAGGACTTCATAACTAAAACATCAAAAGCATTGGCAACAAAAGCCAAAATAGACAAATGGGATCTAATTAAACATAAGAGATTCTCACAGCAAAAGAAACAGTCATTAGAGTGAACCGGCAACAAACAGAATGGGAAAAAATTTTTTCAATCTACACATCTGACAAAGGGCTAATATCCAGAATCTACAAAGAACTAAAGCAGATCTATAAGAAACAAAAAAACGAACAAACAAACCCATTCAAAAGTGGGTGAAGGATATGAACAGATACTTTTCAAAAGAAGACATTTATCAGGCCAATAAACATGAAAAAATGCTCATCATCACTCATCATTAGAGAAATGCAAACCAAAACCACATTGAGATACCATCTCACGCCAGCTAGAATGGCCATCACTAAAAAATCTGGAGACAACAGATGCTGGAGAGGATGTGGAGAAATAGGAACACTTTTACACTGTTGGTGGGAGTATAAATTAGTTCAACCATTGTGGAAGACAGCGTGGCGATTCCTCAAGTATTTAGAAACAGAAATTCCATTTGACCCAGCAACCCCATTACTAGGTATATACCCAAAGGATTATAAATTGTTCTATTATAAAGACACATGTACACATATGTTCATTGAGGCACTATTTACAATAGCAAAGCCCTGCAATCAACCAAAATGGCCATCAATGATAGACTGGACAAAGAAAATGTGGCACATAGACACCATGGAATACTATGCAGCCATGTTCTTTGTAGGAACATGTATGAATCTGGAAACCATTATTCTCAGCAAACTGACACAAGAACAGAAAACCAAACACTGTGTGTTCTCACTCATAGGCGGGTGTTGAACAATGAGAACACGTGGGCACAGGGAGGGGAACATCACACATTGGGGTCTGTTGGGGTGTGGGGTCTAGGGGAGGGACAGTGGGGTCAGCGGAGGTTGGGATAACATTGGGAGAAATGCCTGATGTAAGTGATGGGGGGATGGAGACAGCAAACCATCATGGCGTGTGTGTACCTATGCAACAATCCTGCAGGATCTGCATATGTACCCCAGAACTTAAAGTACAGTAAAATAGTGAAACAGTCTACCACACAATAAAGTCAGGGCACTTAAGGCATTACTAAGCATATCAGTAAGTAAATGGACATATTACTAAATATACATATTCCTAAATATCTCACCTTTAATAACTTGCCTATGCCCATTACTAGCATGTAATTACTAGCATGTAGTGTTTTCTAGAGGGACAGAACTAACAGAATAGATATATACAAAAAGGGGAGTTTATTAAGTACTAAGTCACATGATCATAAGGTTCCACAATAGGCCGTCTGCAGGCTGAGGAACAAGGAGAGCCAGTTCGAGTTCCAAACTAAAGAACTGGGAGTCTGATGTTCGAGTGCAGGAAGCATCCAGCATGGGAGAAAGATGTAGGGTGGGAGGCTTGGCCAGTCTCTTTTCACATTTTTCTGCGTGCTTATATTCTAGCCCCACTGGCAGCTGATTAGGTTGTACCTCTCTAGATTAAGAGTGGGTCTGTCTTTCCAAGCCCACGGACTTAAATGTTAATCTCCTTTGGCAACATCCTCACAGACACACTGAGGATCAATACTTTGCATCGTTCAGTACAATCAAGTTGATACTTAGTATTAACCACCTATGCAAGCTATTAAAGGTAAGATACTTAGGATGTCATTTAACCTCTCTGTACCTCAGTTTTTTTAATTTGTGTGAAAACAGCCCTTAAGAATTAAAGGACTTAGTGTGTAAAGAGCTCAGAACATAGGGATCACCTTGTAAGTGTTAACTATTATCTGTCTTCTCTGAATTCTGTTAAGGCTTTCAGTCCTCTACTCGTACTTTTCTACCTTGCTTTCTGGCAGTTAAGACTTTAATAAAGCAAGACAGTTTTCTCAAAAGGAATAACATATTCTAATACAGATTCAGGATATATGTTAATTCCTAAAAGAAGGACAGGAATAGGCAAAGGTTCATTTGACACTGTTAGACTGTAGAATATGAAGCAGTCTATCACATAATAAAATTGGGGCACTTATGGCATTATAATTAGGTATTTTTAAAAGTAGAAATGAAAAGTTTACTTTGAATATTACAATAAGGTGTATCACCTTATGGTTGAGTAGCATTTTAAAGCTTTTTAATACATAATTTCAATGAGTTTTGTTGCTCAAAGAAGTGAGCATGGTAGGTATACCAAGACGTATTTTAAAGTAGGATTTAGAGTCTTATTAAAGTGTAATGACTTGTTCAGAAGTATTGTTTCTATTTGGGAAGGAGTTTAAATTGTTGAGCTGTTAAAGATGGAACCACCTTGATGTACACAATCTGTTGATGTCTAACTTTAATTTCAGTGACTTTAGTTCAAACAATTGTGATAACTTTGGTGTTAATGGATGTTAGCTAGAACAGGAAAGAACACATTTGATTTTCTGAGTCTTTTGGTTATCTAACATTTTTGAACATTATGCTAAAAGATAATTTAGTGAACTACGACTCTTCAGATACTTTAAAAAATAGAATGACTTTTTTTAGGAAGCTAAGGAGGGGAAAAAGACTTTTGAAAGCTTTCTCCCTCTTTTTAAACTTATGAAATACTCCACATGTTTAGTAAAAAGATTCAGGTTGAATGAGCAGCACTCAACTCTGACGGATAAAAGAGGTGGGATTTTTAATATAACTGTCAATTCTGAAAGGCAAATAATCTCATTATTAAAGACCTTGGCAGTTCAAATTGTTACTGAAGTTTTATGAATGCAAAGGATGTATAATTTCAATTAGGATGAAAGCAGCTTATTCCTCTGATTCAGCAACAACAACAAATACTTGAATGCTTCCACTTTTAAAGCAAGTTGTGGTTCTCACTTGGATAGTTGCAATTGATCAAGCATAACATTTTTCTGTACAATCTTTCAGTTTTATTTTTTGGATTTATTACATTAGGGTTAGGTAGGCCCCAAAGGCTAGGATTATGACAGGTGGTTTTTGTTGTTTTGTTTTTTCTTCAGTAAATGAAACTTATTCTTAGACAGCATAGCTATTTCACACTCATTAGAAAGAAGCGCTGATTCAGGCCATCACAATGGCCTGAATTCAGGCCAAAATTAGTCTTGACCCATCTACCGTCCTCTTTGGGTAACCTCCTCCAGATCAGGGCTCTGTCTGTCTTCCTAAGGAACTAACAGTGCTTGTTCCTTCTATTCTAGTTTCTTTTCTCAGGAAGCACTTGGAATATTTATTCACACTAAGCTATTAGTGGCTTAGGTTTATTTTTCCCTGTGAATAAATTTATATTTTAAAAGAGGTCAGCTCTGGCCAAGTGTGGTGGCTCATGCCTGTAATCCCAGCACTTTGGGAAGGCGAGGTGGGCAGACCACCTGAGGAGTTTGAGATCAGCCTGGCCAACATGGTGAAGCCCTCTCTCTACTAAAATATAAAAATTAGCTGGTCATAGTGGCAGGTGCCTGTAATCCCAGATTACAGGCTGAGGCAGGAGAATTTCTTAAACTCAGGAGGCAGACGTTGCAGTGAGCTGAGATGGTACCACTGCACTCTAGCCTGGGCAACAGAGTGAGACTCCGTCTCAAAAAAGAAAAGAAAAAAAAAGGTTAGCCCAAAAGAATATTAATCTCAAATGGTGAAATTTGAGGTGTTTAAAATGGGAAGTTTTTTAGTATCTCTGTAACATAGTCCTCCTATACCCATTCTATTGCATAGTAGTAAGCAGTGTGTACCTATAAATAAAATCAATCCTGTTGGTAAAAAGAAAATTATTAGGAATTTGATATTGTGGAGCATGAGCTATACTTTAGGTAGAAGCTGTACGTAAATGAACAAATAATTCTCGAAGACTGATTGTGTGTACCACTATTTTTCCACCCATCTTAACCTTATTTGTGTCCCTATTTATGATTTTTTAAAGTAAAAATCATAAACATAAATGTAAATGTAAAATTACATTTTAAAATGTAAAAATCATTATATTAAAAAATAATAAAAGAGACACACTTGAAAACTATTTTCTAATTTGTTTAATATAAACAGTCTTCCCAAAGTATTGCAGTCAAAAAGCTTTTAGGTATATGTCTGATGTAATGCTCTTGCTGCAAAGGGAAAAACTATCACACAAAATGTTGGACTGAGGGCTGCTGTGGGCAGCGGAGAACTGGTGAAAAGCTCTGGTCTTGGAGTCAGACAGATGTTGGGAAAATGACTTTTTCTTCCCCTTAAACCATGTTATTGAGGTGTGGTTGACATACAAAAAGCTGTAGGTTTCCAATGCACGTAACTCCATGAGTTTGGGGATAAGTACATACTCGTGAAACCATTATCATCATCAAGGCTATGAACATGTCTATTATCTCCCAAAGTTTCCTTCTACTCACTTTATTATTATAATTTAAATTGTAGTAATATAATATGTTTTTGTGGAAAGACCACTTAGCATAAAATCTACTCTTTTAGCAGATGTTAAGTATACAAGGCAGTATTGTCAGCTATAGGCACTGCTGTGCAGTAGATCTCCAGAACTTACTCATCCTGCACAACTAAAACTTGGTCCCTTTGAACATCCCATCCTCATTTCCCCCTCTCTGCACCCCCTGGCAACCACCATTCTATTCTGTATGTATGTATGTATGTATGTATGTATGTATGTATTTATTTATTTATTTATTTATTTTAAGGCAGAGTCTTGCTCTGTTGCCCAGGCTGGAACACAGTGGCCTGATCTCAGCTCACTGCAACTTCTACCTCTTGGGTTTAAGCAATTCTTGAGCCTCAGCCTCCCGAGTGCAGCTGGGATTACTGCTGCATGCAACCACACCTGGCCAATTTTTGTATTTTTAGTAGAGATGGGGTTTTGTCATGTCGGCCAGGCTGGTCTGGAACTCTTGGCCTGGAGTGATCCTCCTACCTCGGCCTCCCAAATTGCTGGGACTATAGGCATGAGCCACCATGTCTGGCCTACTCTGTACTTCTATGAGTTTGATTATTTTAGAGCTCACATATAAGTAAGATCATACAATATGTTTTTCTGTGTCTTGCTTATTTCACTTAGTATGTCCTCCATGTTCACTCATGATAGTGCAAACAGCACAACTTCCTTCTTTTGTGTATATACACCACCTTATTCTATTATGTATGTCCACTACCTTTTCTTTATTCATTCATGTATTGATGAATATTTAGATTATTTTTATAGCTTTGCTATTGTGAATAATCCTGCATTATTAGTAAAGATAATAATAAGATAATAAAGATAATTATCCTGTATTATTAGTGGGAGTACAGATATCTCTTTGAGGCAGTGATTTTTTTTTTCCTTTAATTTTGATTCTGCTTTCAGTTTTTTGGATATATACCCGGAAGTAGAGTTGCTAAATTATATGGTAGTTCTATTTTTAATTTTTAAATTTTTTTTTTTTTATTTTTAACAGTCTTGTTCTCTCACCTAGGCTGGAGGGTACTGGTGTGATCTCAGCTCACTGCAACCTCCGCCTCCCGGGTTCAAGCTATTCTCATGCCTCAGCCTCCTGAGTAGCTGGGATTATGGCTGTGCACTACCATGCCTGGCTAATTTTTGTATTTTTAGTAGAGACAGAGTTTTACTATGTTGGCCAAACTGATCTTAAGCTGCTGACCTCGAGTGATCCACCAACCTCAGCCTCTCAAAGTGCTGGGACTACGGGCATGAGCCACTGCACCTGGCCTACTTTTAATTTTTTGAGGAGCTTCTATCCTTTTTTTTTTCTTTTCTTTCTTTCTTTTTTCTTCTTTTTTTTTTTTT
>NW_016107789.1:87139-146801 GCF_001604975.1 Cebus imitator | reverse complement strand
ATAAACGCTATTCCAATTTACATTCCCACCAAGAGTGGACCTGGGTTCTCGTTTCTCTACACCCTGGGCCAGAAGGAAACATTGCTGAGCTTTGATTTTCTCTACTTTAAAATGGGGACAATAATTAGTCCCTCCTTATGTGACTGTTGTGAAGATTAAAAGACAATAGGAAAGTATGTAAAGCATTTAGTATTGTGCCAGGCACAAACAAAATGCTATTCAATTGTATAAATCATATAATCATATACTAATTATAGGAGTTCTTAAGATTTAATGGGAAAAATTGGTTAGAGTGGGGACCTTTTGTGTGGGAGGAAAGGAATCAAAAGTGAGATGGTAAAAATCTGCAGAAAAAAAATTAGCAAATTCAAGAGCCACTCCTGTGGTCAGTTACACAGAAAAGAGAAGCAGGGACGAAACAAGGAAGTATGGAGAATGGAACCAAGTGCAAGAGTGGAATGAGGGAGGACCACGACATAGTAGAAATAGGACCAGAGTTAGAGATTTTTGCCAAGGCCACACTGGGCACTCTCAGCTGTTAGCTGCTCTAACAGCAGGAACCCTGTATTATGGTAATGACACAATAATAAGAAAGATGGTGCCCAGATGAGAAAATTACAAGTGGAGCCAAGCATAACTTAATAAGCTCCACCTTGTGGCAAAGGCTTTGAGTCTGTAATGCAAAACCAAGAATGAGGTCTTGAGGGAAATCATTTGTGTAATAAACAAATGTGTCGAGGCTGTTGTTGTTTTGTTTATTTTTTGTTTTCTTTTTTATTATACTTTAAGTTCTGGGATACATATATAGAATGTGCAGGTTTGTTATATAGGTGTACATGTGCCATGGTGACTTGCTGCACCCATCAATCCGTCATCTACATTAGGTATTTCTCCTAATGCTATCCTGCCCCTAGCCACCCACCCTCCAACAGGCCCCAGTATGTGATGTTACCCTCCCTGTGTCCATGTGTTGTCATTGTTTAACTTCCACTTATGAGTGAGAACATGCAGTTGTTTGGTTTTCTGTTCTTGTGTTAGTTTGCTGAGAATGATGGTTTCCAGATTCATCCACGTCCCTGCAAAGGACATGAACTCATTCTTTTTTATGGCTGCATAGTATTCCATGGTATATATGTGCCACATTTTCTTTATTCAGTGTATCATTGATAGGCATTTGGGCTGATTCCAAGTCTTTGGTATTGTGAATAGTGCTGTAATAAACATATGTATGCATGTGTCTTTATAGCAGAATGATTTATAATCCTTTGGGTATATACCCAGTAATGGGGTTGCTGGGTCAAATGGAATTTCTGTTTCTAAATACTTGAGGAATTGCCACACTGTCTTCCACAATGGTTGAACTAATTTACACTCCCACCAACAGTGTAAAAGTGTTCCTGTTTCTCCACATCCTCTCTAGCATCTGTTGTCTCCAGATTTTTAAATGATGGCCATTCTAACTGGCGTGAGATGGCATCTCAATGTGGTTTTGATTTGCATTTCTTTAATGACTAGTGATGATCAGCATTTGTTGGCCTCATAAATGTCTTCTTTTGAAAAGTATGTGTTCATATCCTCAACCCACTTTTGAATGGGTTTGTTTGTTTTTTTCCTGTAAATCTGTTTTAGTTCTTTGTAGATTCTGGATATTAGCCCTTTGTCAGATGGGTAGATTGCAAAAATTTTTTCCCATTCTGTTGGTTGCTGGTTCATTGCCTTTATTTTGTTATTTACCCAGTAGTTACTCAGGAGCAGGAGGTTCAGTTTTCATGTAGTTGTGTGGTTTTGAGTGAGTTTCTTAATCCTGAGTTCTAATTTGATTGCACTGTGGTCTGAGAGACTGTTTGTTATGATTTCTGTTCTTTTGCATTTGCTGAGGAGTGATTTACTTCCAATTATGTGGTCAGTTTTAGAATACACGTGATATGGTACTGAGAAGAAAGTATATTCTGTTGATTTGGGGTGGAGAGTTCTGTAGATGTCTATTAGGTCCACTTGGTCCAGAGCTGAGTTCCAGTCCTCAATATCCTTGTTAATTTTCTGTCTTGTTGATCTGTCTAACATTGACAGTGAGGTGTTAAAGTCTCCCACTATTATTGTGTGGGAGTCTAAGTCTCTCTGTAGGTCTCTAAGAACTTGCTTTATGAACCTGGGTGCTCCTATATTGGGTGCATAGATATTTAGGATAATTAGCTTTTCTTGATGCATGGATCTCTTTACCATTATGTAATACCCTTCTTTGTCTTTTTTGATCTTTGTTGGTTTAAAGTCTGTTTTGTCAGAGACTAGGCTTGTAACCCCTGCTTTTATTATTTTAATTTTTTTGCCTTTCTTTGCTTGGTAAATAATCCTCCATCCCTTTATTTGAGCCTGTCTGTGTCTTTGCACATGAGTTGGGCCTCCTGAATACAGCACGTGGATGGGTCTTGAGTCTTTATCCAATTTGCCAGTCTGTGTCTTTTAATTGGGGCATTTAGGCCATTTACACTTAAGGTTAATGTTGTTATGTGTGAATTTAATCCTGTTATGATGCTAGCTGGTTATTTTGCCCTTAGTTGATGTAGCTTCTTCATAGTGTCGATGGTCTTTACAATTTGGAATGTTTTTGCAGTGGCTGGTACCAGTTTTTCCTTTCCATATTTAGTACTTCCTTCAGGATCTCTTGTAAGGCAGGCTGGGTGGTAACAAAGTCTCTCAGCATTTGCATATCTATAAAGGTATTTATTTCTCTTTTATTTATGAAGCTTAGTTTGGCTGGATATGAAATTCTGGGTTGAAAATTATTTTTTTTAAGAATGTTGAATATTGACTCCCACTCTTTTCTGCCGTGTAGGGTTTCTGCAGAGAAATCTGCTGTTAGTCTGATGAGCTTCCCTTTGTGGGAAACAACCTTTCTCTCTGGCTGCTCTAACATTTTTTCCTTCATTTCAATCTTGGTGAATCTGATGATTATGTGTCTTGGGTTGCTCTTCTTGAGGAGTATCTTTGTGGTGTTCTCCGTATTTCCTGAATTTGAATCTTGGCTTGTCTTGCTAGGCTGGGAAAGTTCTTGTGGATAATATCCTGAAGAATGTTTTCCAACTTGGTTCCATTCTCCCCATCATTTTCAGGTTTACCAGTCGAATGTAGGCTTGGTCTTTTCACATAGTCCCATATTTCTTGGGGGTTTTGTTTGTTCCTTTCCATTCTTTTTTCTCTAATCTTGTCTTCACATTTTAAGTTGATCTTCAATCTCTGTTACCCTTTCTTCGGCTTGATTGATTTAGCTTTTGATACTTGTGTATGCCTCACGAAGTTCTTGTGCTGTGATTTTCAACTCCATAAGGTCATTTATATTCTTCTCTAAACTAGCTATTGTAGTTAGCAATTTGTCTAACCTTTTCTCAACGTTCTTAACTTCCCTGCTTTGGGTTAGAACATGCCCCTTTAGCTTGGAGGAGTTTGTTATTGCCCACCTTCTGAAGCCTGCTTCTGTCAATTTGTCCAAACTCATTCTCTGTCCAGCTTTGTTCCCTTGCTGGCGAGGAGTCGTGATCCTTTGAAGGAGAAGAGGTGTTCTGGTTTTTGGAATTTTCAGCCTTTTTGCTCTGGTTTTTCCTCGTTTTTGTGAATTTATCTACCTTTGGTCTTTGAATGGGGTTTTTGCATGAATGTTCTTTTTGTTGATGTTGATGCTATTCTTTTCTGTTTGTTACTTTTTCTTCCAAGAGGCCCCTCTGCTACAGGTCTCCTGGAGTTTGCTGGAGGTCCACTCCTGACCCCGTTTGCCTGGGAATCACCAGCAGATGCTGCAGAACAGCAAAAATTTCTGCCTGTTCCTTCCTCTGGAAGGTTCATCCCAGAGGGGTACCCACCAGAGGCCAGCCAGAGCTCTCCTGTATGAGGTGTCTGTCAGCCCCTGCTGGGAGATATTTCCCAGTTAGGAGGCATGGAGGTCAATGACTCACTTGAGGAGGCAGTCTGTCCTTCAGCAGAACTCGAGTGCTGTCTTGGGAAAATTGCTGCTCTCTTCAGAGCTGGCAGGCAGGAATGTTTAAGTCTGCTGAAGTTGCACCCATAGCCACCCATTCCCCCAGGTGCTCTGTGCCAGGGAGACTGGAGTTTTATCTATAAGCCCCTGACTGGGGCTGTTGCCTTTCTTTCAGAGATGCCCTACCCAGAGAGGAGGAATCTAGAGAGGCAGTCTGGCTACAGCGATTTTGCCAAGTTGTGGTGGGCTCTGCCTATTTTGAACTTGCTGGCTGCTTTGTTTATAACGTGAGGTGGAAACTGCTTACCCAAGCCTCAGTAATAGGTGGATGCCCTTCTGCCCACAAAGCTTGAGCACCCCGTGTCAACTTCAGACTGCTGCGCTAGCAGTGAGAATTTCAAGCCAGTGGATCTTAGCTTGCTAGGCTCCATAGGGGTGGGATCTACTGAGCAAGACCACTTGGCTCCCTGGCTTCAACCCCCCTTCCAGGGGAGTGAATGGTTCTGTCTTACTGGTATTCTAGCTATACTGGGGTATGAAAAAAAAACTCCTGCAGCTAGCTCAGTGTCTGCCCAAATGGCTGCCCAGTTTTGTGCTTGAAACCCAGGGCCTCGTGGTATAGGCATCCGAAGGGATTGCCTGGTTTGTGGGTTGTGAAGACTGTGGGAAAAACACTGTATCTGGGCTAGAATTCATTGTTCCTCATGGTACAGTCCCTTACAGCTTCCCTTGGCTAAGGGAGGGAGTTCTCTGACCCCTTGTGCTTCCTGGGTGAGGCGATGCTCCACCCTGGTTCAGCTTACCCTCTGTGGGCTGCATCCAATGTCTAACCAGTCCTAATGAGATGACCCAGGTACATTAATTGGAAATGCAGAAATCACCTACCTTCTATGTTGATCTCGCTGGGAGCTGCAGACTGGAACTCTTCCTATTCAGCCATCTTGCCAGCCGCCTAAGGCTGCAGTTTTAAACCCTTGGATAACATTAATGTCTTCCTCAGTCTGCTGACTCTGCTCAAGTCAGTGCAGGTAATAAATAACATTGCTGTCTGCATCTTTCTGTTCTATGTATTGTCATTGTTTCTATTAAGAAAACACAGAGGGAGAAAAGATGTAAGCTGCTTCTTCTGGTGTCTTGAGGAGGTTAGCAGGGTACAGGGTAATCCCAGAAGCCTGTTATTTAGTATTTTCTCTCTCTTTCCTACCTTTGCCTGGAAGGGATGAACTTAGAGCGAGGAATAAAGCATGAAGTCAACAACCATTATTCCGCGCATATACGTACACACCCACACATGGTAAACCAAGGTCTTTGGTAAGTGCTATGCAGGAAAACATAATCCCTGGGCTCAGAATTTTGGGTTTTTCTGGAGAAAGTGACCACACAGGGGAACATCTTATGGAGCAGCAGACCTATATGGTCATTTTAATGCAGGGTAAAATCAGTTCCTAAGTCTCAGTGGAAAAGGGAATATCTCATTCTGAAGGCATGAGTCAAAAACTTCTTCCCTGTATTGGCTGCACTGATTTGAGTGTGCAGCTTTAGCAAGGTAAGGTTTCTTTTGGAGCTGTGAGGCTCCTCACCTGTTGCAAGCTGATGAGGATGAAGTAGACTTGTCTGTCTCTCTGCTCTTTTCAGGGGTGGACATTCCTCTTCCCTGAATGTTTGACTTTCACTGTCCTGTCTCTCAGACACCAGCACTTGACCTCATTCCCTGTCTGTCTTCCCTGGACTATCACTATAACATAAAGACCTGTTTTATATTATAATCCTGCCTTTTATTTTTGATTTCCCAGGAGCTTAGCAATATTGTTGAAATATAGCTATGGCATGATGTGAAGGCAAAAGGAGACAAGGTACCGATCGTCCCAGCCTTAACTCATGTTCTTCCCCTTTAACAGGAAATTAAAGACATCTCGAAGTTTGTACTCAGCCTTCTTCCAGCCTACTTCAGTGTATGAACTTGAAATGATCCAGTAGCAGATGAGAGTTTTAGAATGCTCTGGTGATCCTAGCTTAGGAAAAGTGAGCTTTTGATACTCAGTGGATAAATCCATGCATTGGGGTGCTAACTTTGCCACCTGCCTTTCTGTAGTTTTTATTTTTCTAACCATATACCGCTTTTCTTTTTCTGATGTCCCTCTGTCATGCTATCTGGGAGGCACGGAGTGGGATGACCTAAAATTGGAGAAGGAGGTTAATTGAAATGAGGCTTGTCTGAGCCTAATGTAGCCAGCCTTTGGAGAGAGTGGTCTGAAATGGGGATGGCGGGTAGAGGACCAATAAATGTTTTCATGCTTTGCCATATACCAGGTCTGTCCATGAAAAACCCTCTTGATCTTTATTGACATTAATTAAAATAAGAGTAAATATGCAAGTCTGCATATTATTCTGTCCAGACTGTAAAGAGAATGTTTAATTGTAAAGAAGGAACAACAGAGGTACGTGTTGAATCTGGGGGACTGAGAGTCTGTTATTCTCTTTATGAAATGTGGTGTTATATAACCTTCCTGAATACTGTCACTTCATCTGCTGCCTCTCTTCTCTGTGTTGGGCTGAAGAAAAAGCAAGTTGTGCCTCCAAAGTAGAGTTAGATGCTAGAAAATTTGTTTCTTCTTTTCTTGTGATTCTACCTTTACAAGAAGAGAAAAGTAGATCCTGGATGCGTCATCCTTCAGTTCTCTTAACATGTTTATTTCAGTGTTGTTTACATGCAAAAATGACTCCTCAATACAAAAATAATATACTTAAGAAATACCTAAATATCCGGAGTAAAATACGAGAGTATCTGTTTACCACCTTGATTCCTTTCTCACTTAACTGTCTTCTGTGAATGCCTGATTGTATCAATTACCTCTGGGTTTAGGTGACTTCTGAACCACAAATATGTCCTTGTCACGTGTCTTGCACATCACGTCATTGTCTCTGGGTTTTGATCTCCCTAGATTTGTCTTATGTTCTTTCTTTATTTAGGGAGCCTTGACATTTCTGGCTCACAAAGTTTAGAATGCAGAATTTCTTATCTAGCAATAATACTTAAACAACAGAGCAATGCCACAGATTTACTTTGTTTTTCAGTAATTTTTTATGTTGTTTCATGGGATTTTGAGAAGGCAGGATGGTGGTTGCAAATGTTCTACATTTGATCTAATCTTTTCATATAAATTTAGAGACGTGGTTTAGACTGCTTAAATAATTTGACTATTACTGAATGGCTCCTAGAATAGCATCTGTTAAAGGTATTTAGTAAAAGTTTGCTGATGAATGGTTGTGAGTTAAGCCAAGACTAGAACTGGGTCTTCCAAGCCTTGGTTGTGTACTCTTTCCATGACAGCAGGACAGCATACTGATACCAAATTTTCTTTTTTTTGAAGATGGAGTCTCACTCTGTACTCCAGGCTGGAGTGCAGTGGCGTGATCTTGGTTTACTGAAACCTCACCTCCCAGGTCCCGGTTCAAGCAATTCTCCTGCCTCAGCCTCTGGAGTAGCTGGGATTACAGGAACGTGTCACCACACCCAGCATATTTTTGTATTTTTAGTAGAGACGGGGTTTCACTATGTTGCCCAGGCTAGTCTTGAACACCTGACTTCATAATCCGCCCACCTCAGCCTCCCGAAGTGCTGGGATTACAGGTGTGAGCCACTGCCCTCAGCCCCAAGTTTTCTATAAATTATGACTTTTCTGGGTTGGATGCAGTGTTATTTGGGAAGCAGATGCTTAAAACGTAAGATCATAGTTTAAGTAGCTATGTGAATTAGCATAGGCTTGCAATAACATAGCCTAAAAAAACCTGCCCAGGAGAAACTGGCCTCTAGACAACTAAGTTTGTTAATAGAAAATGATAATGCAGTTGGAAGCTTATGTGTAAACTCTTTGCTGTCTGTTTTTTCTTTCTGACACTTTGAACATGAAGATAATGCTAATCATTCTGTCTTCTGTTACTGAGTTGTTTGAACCTATAAATGTGACTTTGCACAAATAAGGCAAATGATCCAAAGGCAAGATTCTGATGACACTCACAGCGGATTTTTGTGTTAAATGAACTGCTGAAGGAAATCCATAGATTTGAAATTATTTGGGGTTATCTGTAGACTTGAGCTAAACTCCAATAGCCTATGATTGATAAATGCTTTCATTCATTCAAAAAGTATTTATTGAGCATCTACTATATGCCAGGACTTAGGTACATGGAATCCTAGAAATACAGCAGTCAACAAAATAGACATGGCCCTCACAAGGCTTTCCATTTAATATATGGAAGGGAGACATTCAAGTAATAATTATACAGTCAGACGTTTTGTTATAATTCTATTAAGTGATGAGTTGAGAAGAGTATTTTATAAGAGTTTAGTGTCTTCATGCAATAGAAGAAAATTCAGTGTGGCTGGAGGGATAGGAGCTGGGTCACATGTTTTCCTAGGGTACCATGCCATGTGCCCCTTGCCAGCAGTGCCTAGAGGAATCTGTAGACATGCTTATGGTGAGGAAAATGTTATTAAGTTATGTAGGTTTGAAGCTCAGTATATTCTTCCCTGCAGAATTTTTTCTTTCAAAGCAGGAGGATCAATTTTCAAAGAACAATGGGTGACACCAGCACTATTTGCATTCATCCAGAAGCCCAGCTAAGCAGATAAGGCTGTCTGTGCTGTTGATGCCTGAATTATATCTTCCAGGATTTCACTAAGCAGAATTTTCTTTATCCCGTGTTTTTTTAAATACAGAATTTTGCTCACAGTAACTTGGTAATCTATACCAGATTTAATTTATTCTGTTTTGGCACTAATCACAGACTGAATTATTTACATGGGAATAACTTTAAAATCTGTGTTTTGCACCTTCCAGACAAAATTAGAATTATAGTATGTAAACTGCACGAGGAAAGGAAATCTCTTCCAAGTTGGATCCTCCTGTGAGTTTAAATGTGGAAAGCAGATGCTATTTTTTGTCCTCTTTTAAAAAAGTAAACTTAATTTTAGAATCATTTCAGATGTCAGAAAAATTGCGAAGGCAGTACAGAACGTTCATCTGTATCCTACGCCAGTTTCCCCAGTTTTAACTTTTTATGTTTGTCACGATTGATGAACAAATGTTGCTAAGTGTTATTAACTAGAGTCCACCTTGTATTTTCATTTCCTTAGTTTTTGCCTAATGTCCGTTTCCTGCGTCAGGATCACATCTAGGACACCACATTAATTCAGTCATTACGCATCTTCAGGCTTCTTTTGGCTGTGGCCATTACTCAGTCTTTCCTTGTTTTCAATGACTTGAGAGCGTTGAGGAATGCTGGTCAGGTATTTCGTTGGGTGCTCCTTGACTGGAATTAGCTTGATGTTTTACTCATGATTAGACCAGGGTTATGGGTTTCCGAGAGCAAGGTCACAGAGGTAAAACGCTATTCTCACCACATCATGTTAATCAACATGACTCATCACTGATTCATTTTGAACACCTGGTCGAGGCAGTGTCAGGTTTCTCCACTGTAAAATTACTTCCCTCTCCCTCCACCCCTTCATACTTTACTCTGGGAAAAAGTCACCTTCTCCTTTAGGGTGGAATATCTGCATAAACTTTTTGGAATTCTTCTGTACAAGAGTTTTCTCTTCTCTCCCATTTATTTATTCAATTAATCATTCATTTATATTGCTATGGACTCGTGGATATTTATTTTAACTTTGAGTTATAATTGAATGCTATTTTATTTTGCTGTTCAAATTGTTCCAGCTTTGGCCTTTGGGAGCTCTTTCAGTTGCTTTTTGTGTCCCTTTGACATGTCCCATCCTTGTGGGATTTTTGGAATACTTTTTTGTTGTTGTTGACTTTCTGACAGAGCAAGATGCTTCAGGCTCATCTTGTATATTTCCTGACCTGGTTCTAGGTACTTATTTTTTTTTTTAATATATATATTTTTTTTTTGAGACAGAGTCTGGCTCTGTCACCCAGGGTGGAGTGCAGTGGCATGATCACAGCTCACTGCAACCTTTGCCTCCTAGGTTCATGGAATTCTTCTGCCTCAGCCTTCTGAGTAGCTGGGATTACAGGTGGCTGCCATGCTCAGCTAATTTTTTGTATTTTTAGTAGAGATGGGATTTCACCATCTTGGCCAGGATGGTCTCGAACCTCTGACCTCAAGTGATCCACCTGCTTTGGCTTCCCAAAGTGCTGTGATTACAGGTGTGAGCCACTATAATCTGTGTTTTTTTAAAAACATAAGAAATACTGTGCTTATTATAACTATTGACAACTTGACGTGTTGTAAACCTTAAGGTTAAAAAACCCCCCAAAATCAAAGTCTGAAAAGTCCAAACTG
The DNA here is from genome assembly GCF_001604975.1 of Cebus imitator. Classification (NCBI taxonomy): domain Eukaryota; kingdom Metazoa; phylum Chordata; class Mammalia; order Primates; family Cebidae; genus Cebus; species Cebus imitator. The sequence goes on along the minus strand of NW_016107789.1, from coordinate 136,525 downwards.
AGGAGATTATTCTACTATTTGGTCTTCATGTTTTCCTTGACCTTGGGCCATCCCTGGTGGAAGGGCTGAGTTCATGAATTTGTGTTTTGGGTGCTGTCCTGAGGATGACAGGAAGAGTCCAGATCAGCAAACCTTTCCAGTAAAGGCCCAGATAGTAAATATTTTCTACTTTGCAGTCCAGAAGCTCCTTGTTGCAGCTACTCAACTCTGTGTTTGTGGTGTGAAAGCAGCCATAGACAATATGCAAATGAACTGGGTGGCTGTCTTCCACTATTTCCTCTTTTAAAAGTGTAATCTCTGTTTCCAAAAGTGGATGGTGTCCTGAACCTGGTCTGTGGGCTGCAGTTTACCTGTCCTGTGTTAAAAGAACTGTCTGGGCAGACGTGAGTTCAAGTCTTGTCATTTGCTGACTTGGTGTTAGGCAAGTAATTTAACTTCCAACAGCTCCAACATTCTTTAGCTTAATAATGGGCATGATAACAGTATTAATGTTGGTCCCTTATAAAGTTTAGGGTTTAAATGATATAAGTAAAACACTTAGCTCCATGTCTATTACCCATATTAGGGTGATTACATCATTTCCTGTTAAAAGAGGACTCCTGGGGAGGAAAGTAAGTGATATTAGCCATTGATCATGTAGGGACAAGGGGTGTGAACAGTGACCATCCAAAGTCTATCCCAGAATGTGTATCCACCCTAGCTATTATTATTAGAATCATCTCTGTTAGCTGCTAATGCCTCTAATTTCCTGCAAATGTTCTGTCCTCCTGCTTCCTATGTCAGGACCTGGACTGGGCCTGCTTAGTGCTCTGAAATTACCCTTTCTTCTTTTTTCTCTTTGATCTCAGGAAATGATCTGATTTGATGAGCGGAAGACCATGTTACTTGATCTGGTTCAGCTTAGATACTTCATGTTAAAATCTGGTGAGTTTCCCCTTTAAGAGTTGGCAGTTTGCAATTAAATGTGATGCTCTACACATGTTCAGTTGTTACGATAATAATTTTTTCTTTCCTTTCTGCATGTACTGAACTTCCTAGCTCTACTGTTGAGATTTGTGATTTGCCATTTGCTTTGACCTCGGGTTACTGTGAGCCTTTTCGTCTTTACCTTGTGTGTGCCTGATTACCTTTTTCTGCCTTAGCTCCTTCACCTAATTACTCTCACTGGGAAGATTCTGTTTTTCCAGAAGATGTAGGCCTTTTGGCTGCCGTTAGTTACCCTTCTTTCCCTTGGTGTACAGAAGGGGAACAGAGGACTGGCATAAAGAGGAAGGCGAGGCCGTTGCAGTGTTTGTCAGTGTGGTCTTGACCTTGTGAAAGAATGAGCTGGATCCTCATTAGCATGCAGGTTTCTGGGGAGCCCTGGGCACACTGACTTAGATTCCCTGGTGGCAATGCCTAGGAATTAGCATTCCTCAAATACTCCTGATGATTCTAATATGCTCTAAAGTTTAAAAACGACAGCAATAAAGAATGTCTCTGAAAAGGGAGTATAAATTACAAGAAGCAATCTGGCATTATATTTTGTAGAGAACTCTCCTTGAGATCAGAGATCTGTCTTCTGTGCCAGAAGCCACTGCTAAAGTTCTGACCTAAGTGAGTTTTCAAGATATTTTCTGATTGCTTTCACTTTTCTCTTTCCTTGAATATCTGTTGCAAAGAAGTGCAAACAGGTCCTCTTACTGGACAGGGAGGAAGTATTTGGAGGTGGGTTTTGATGGAGGCTTTGAAGGGTAGGAGATAAGATGGCTGGGGCTATGTTTAAAAAAATTCTTCAAAGTTGGGGTAATTGAGGATGATAGGAAGTCAAGGGAAGAGAAGTGAGGTATGGGAAAAGTCAAGAGGGAACAGGAGGGTGGAGTTAGTGGAGGGATGTAGATGTATTTTAGCCTATAAACAGCACGTGCTGCAAGGGATTGAAGGACAAGGTTGAATCATCCTAAGGAAAATTTCTCTAGCAGGACTCAGAAGAAGAATAGGGAATTATTGAGAGTTTTATTTAAGGCATACATTGGTTTAGTAATCCATACTTGCCCAGATTTTCTTTCCATGTATTTATAGGAAGACAGTTATTTTGAGGGAGGAATTTCAAATGCCTTAGTGGTGTGAATAGCAAAGACTTCCAAAGATCCTAGTTTTCAATTTGAATAGCATCTGTGTTCATGTTTAATGGTATTTCTTTATCACACATGTCATGAGCGCCTACTTGATGTGTACCAAGCCAGGCACCATTGGTGAGACACAAAAGCATAACCTTGCATTTTCAAGGAGGTTTTCTCCTTGGGGGGCAACTGAGAAGGCACATATGAACAGCGAAGTGTTAGTAAAGCCTCTGCGACTGTTACATGTCTCATTCTTTTCATGAGCAACTCAAAGGAGATGGCTTCTGAAGTGAGATGTCTTGGGATAGGCCTCAATGGTTAAGACAAAGTAAGGGAAAAGGAACTGAGCATTTTATATGTGCGTATTGTCTACCAGTGACAAGGGGGTGAAAATATGCATGGTTGGTGTGAGGAAGGGCAAGTTGTTCCATCTGTTGGCACTGTGGGTTGTTTCTGGGGTGCAGTGGGAGATGACATGAAACATCAGCTTGGGGTAGATTATAAAAAGGGCCTCAAGAGTCAGACTCCAGGTTCAGTGGGAGGTCATACTGTAAGATTTTTTTTTTTTTAAAGAGAGTCTCTGTTGCCCAGGCTAGAGTGCAGTGGCACAATCATGGCTCACTGCAGCTTTGACCTCCTGGGCTCAGGTGATCCTGCATCATCCTCCTGAGTAGCTGGAACTAGAGGCATATACAACCATGCCCAGAAAAGTTTTTTTTTTTTTTTGTAGAGATGGAATTTTGCCATATTGTGCAGGCTGGTCTCTAACTCCTGGGCTCAAGCAATCTGCCTACCTTGGCCTCCCAAAGTGCTGGGATTACAGGCATAAGCGACTGCGCCCAACTATAGCTATGAGATTTTGAACAGGGGGATGATACGCTGAGAATTGTTTAGAAACATTTAGTGGGTATATTTTACTAGAAGGAGTGAAGTTGGGACTTGCTAGAGGGAATGAGTCATGTGAAGAAAGTCTTTTGATAATACCAGCATGGTAAGAGCCAGACAAAGGTGAACACAGTGGGAATGTAGAGGAGGGATGGGTTAAAAGATGTTGCAGAAGAATACCCCACATGCCTTATTTTCTCAATGACTCTATGAGGGGGTATTTTTATCCCTGTCTGTAAGATGAGGAAACTGAGGCACAGAAAAGTTAACTTACATATCCAAAGACATATAACTAGTAAGTAGCAGGTATACTGCTGTGCTGTCCAATGTGGTAGCCACTAGCTATGTGAGACTACATAGAGTTAATTATAATGAAATATTTAAAAATTAGATCCTGCGATATCTGTCACATTTCATGTGTTCCTTAGCCACATGTGCCTATTACGTTAGATGGTGCAGAAAATTTCTGTTGTTGCAGAATGTTCAATTGAACAAATTTTGAACCTATGTCTTCTAACTCTTGAGTGAATGTTCTTAATGCACTCCACCACTGATATTAACAAGAAACCTCCCTAGTTTCTCACTAGATTGCTAGGCCAAAGAAGAGCAGCAGAGAGGACTAATACAGCATTTTAATGGTTTATCAATATTATTAATGAAACTTATTAAATGCCCCTATTGTATGTCCTTTTCAGTGAGTTAGGTTCATTTAAATTACATCAGGAGAAAACAAGCTAATATTAATTCAGAACAATATACCTCTACAATGATAACCATAACATTTTAGTCTTCTAGGAGGTACAGATTGCCGTCTGTTTATAGTTGAGGCCTTACTTCTAATTTGAAGATTCTATCTGGCACATTTTCAGTTTGGTAAGATAGCGTAATCATGGTCGTAAATCCTTTTCTCTCTCAGGTTCTCTCTAAGAGGCTCTTCAGTTCACTTTTAAATGGGCTACAAAAGCTTACTGGAAAGATGGATGTCTTCCTTGTCTGAGCACAATATTATTAAAGCAAGGACGCCGATGAGATTGCTAAGTGATACAGGATCTGGGATAATGTTAAACTGCAGAGACATTTATTTCCTTATTTCGGATGAAAATGGAGAATCTCACTTTCATTAGGGGGAGCTGGCATATAATTCTTTAGCTATTAGGACAGTGACCTTACATTTCCTGTAACCATCAGCATTTAGCCAAAATGTTTTACCACCTTGGAACATTAGGTGTATGGGGGCTGCACCTTCCTTTAAGAGGGTGGCTGGAGGGCCTTATCAGAATGCTCAATTTGTGAGTTGTTTCACTAGGTGATTTTGCGCCATCTCCTCTGGTTTTCATGTGCAAGGATGTTAAGCCTATGATAATATTGTGAACCCCTCAACAGTACTTTCCCCTAATTTCCGCAAGGCAATAATGCAGAATATTGCACTTCATAGGCCTGTGCTATGCAAGACTGGCTTCTTTGTTCCTCTTGCTTCCCTTCAGTGATCTGAGTATGCTTTTCAGGTGGGTGATTCTTTGTATCAGTAGGTAGATATTATAAAGCCTATTAAGGGGTGCAAAGTGGAAGAATGCTGGCTCCCTACTCTTAGGAAGCTTTAAAAAAGTATCCTGAAAATAAACCTTTGTCTTTTTTCTCCCCCAGGTTCCGATGATTATAGCCAAGTTTAAAGGTCACATTGTAGTTTAACTTGGTTTGGGTCCTGGATTATTGTTTAATATTTACCAAGCATTCACTTGTCAGCAAAAGTGAATTGTGCTCACGTAAAACTGACCATTCTTTTCTCTTGGTTTGTTTCTGAATTATTCCACTTTCATCAAATCCCTCCCAAACACAGATTTATTCTTGCTTCTTTTTCACATTGGAAGGAAGGTCCCAGACTCAGGATGAAGGTGGTATAGGGATTTCCCATTTTAGGCTTTTCAGTGCCTAAAACTACACTTTTTATTAGTAAGGCATTGTTTAGAAATCTTGCAATGGATCCTACGGTATTTTTTACCCTTAGTTGTTAAATTGACCTACATGAACACTTGTAGTTTTTCATCATGAAAAATTTTAACCATTTTTCATTTTTTTGTACCTGCCAAGGAACAAAATGCCTCGTTTGACCCTAAACAATTTGTTTTGGTTTCTATAGCTTGTGAATTCAGGTGCAGAATTACATTCTTTCTTGGTTGCTGATTAAAAAGGCAGACCTGGAAGATAGTCTTCTGTTCTGAGTAGTACTAGGTATGTAGAATTCTTTTTTGAGACAGAGCTTTTCACTGTTAACCAGGCTGGTGTGTAGTGGTATGATCTTGGCTCACTTCAACCTTCACCTCCAGATTCAAGTCATTCTTCTGCCTCAGCCTCCTGAGTAGCTGGGACTACAGGCGCCCACCACCATGCCTAGCTAAATTTTGTATTTTTAGTAAAGATGAGGTTTCACCATGTTCTCCAGGCTGGTCTTGAACTCCTGACCTTAAGCGATCAGCACACCTTCACCTCCCTATGTGCTGGGATTACAGGTGTGAGCCACTGCGCCCTGCCTAGGATCCTTTTTGGATTGTCAGATTATTCCCATTACCGGCCAGGATGCCATGCAGTGACTGCTGTTACCAAAACCAGACTGCCATCCTGGAAAGGAAAATAGGTCATGATTGTGTGTGAGCTCAAATTTAGGGAGAATAAAATCGGGAAACCAAGAGCTACTTTGTTACTTAAAACAGTTTCCTTTTTTTTTTTTTTTTTTTTTTTTTTTTAGAGTATAATTATAATTTTGGTTTTTTAAAAAATAACTTCAACTTTTATTTTAGATTTAGGGAATGCATGTGCTGGTTTGTTACACGGATATAATGCGTCATGCTGAGGTTTGGGGTATGAATGATTCTGTTACCCAGGTTGTGCTCATAGTACCCAATAGGTAGTATTTCAGCTCTTGCCCTCCTCCCTCCCTCCCACCTCTAGTAGGCCCACTGTCTATTGTTCCTGTCTTTACATCCATAGGTACCCAATGTTTGGCTCCCAATAATAAGTGAGATAGAACATGCGGTATTTGGTTTCTGTTCCTGTGTTAATTTGCTTAGGATAATGGCCTTCAGCAGCCTTCGTGTGCATCCATGTTGCTGCAGAGGACATGATTTCATTCTTTTTAAATACACGTTGTACATATTCCACATTTTCTCTATCCAGTCCAACATTGATAGGCACTTAGTTTGTTTCCGTGGCTTTTCTGGTGTGAATGGTGCTGAAATGAACAAAAGAATGCATGTGTCTCTTTTTGTAGAATGATTTATTTTCTTTCGGAATAGGATTGCTGGGTTAAATGGTAGTTCTGTTTTTAGTTCTTTGAGAAATTTCTACACTGCTTTCCATGGTGGTTGAACTAATTTACATTCTTAGCAACAGTGTGTAAGAGTTCCCTTTTCTCTGCAGCCTTGCCAGCATCTGCTATTTTTTCTCTCTCTAATAGCCATTCGGACTGATGTGAAATGATAACTTTTTGGGTTTTGATTTGCCTCTCACTTATTGGTAATGTCAAGCATTTCTCATGTTGACAAAGAATTTATGGCTTTGTCATAAATTTTTGTATTTTTAGTAGAGGTGGGATTTCACCATGTTCACCAGGCTGGTCTTGAACTCCTGACCTCAAGTGATTGGCCCACCTTGGTCTCCCTAAGTCCTGGGATTACAGGGGTAAACAACTGAGCCTGACCTAGGATCCTTTCTGGGTTATAGATTCGGGTGCAGAATTATATTCTTTCTTGGTTGCTGGTTAAGAAGGCAGACCAGAAAGACAGTCCTCTGTTCTGAGTAGTACTAGGTGTGTAGAATCCTTTTCTGAGACAGAGCCTCATTCTGTCACCTATGCTGGAGTGTAGTGGTGCAATCTTGGCTCACTTCAACTTCTGCCTCCTGGGTTCAAGCAATTCTCTTGCCTTGGCCTCTGATTACAGGCACCAGCCACCATGCCCAGCTAATTTTTTGTATTTTTTAGTAGAGACACGGTAGATGGATGATTCTGATTTTTGATTTAACTTGCCACTCTATGCTTTTTTAGTGGGGTGTTTAGAACATGTACTTTCAAGGTTAATATTGATAGGTGATGTTTTGACTCTATCATCAAGTTGTTAGCTGATTGCTTTGTAGTTTCCATTGCGTGGTTGCTTTTTAGGGTCTGTGGACCGTGTGCTTAAGTGTGTTTTGTGGTAGCAGGTATCATTCTTAGGTTTCCATGTTTAAAACTTCCTTGAGGAACTCTTGTAAGGCTGGTCTAATGGTAAAGAGTTTCATTTATTACACATTGAAATCTACTAAATTACCTACCTCTCTTTTCTTTCTTTCTTTTTTTTTTTTTGAGACGGAGTTTCGCTCTTGTCACCCAGGCTGGAGTGCAATGGTGCGAACTCGGCTCACCACAACCTCTGTCTCCTGGGTTCAAGCAATTCTCCTGCTTCAGCCTCCAGAGCTGGGACTACAGGCGTGCAGCACCATGCCCAGCTAATTTTTGTATTTTTAGTAGAGACGGGGTTTCACCATGTTGACCAGGATGGTCTCGATCTCTTGACCTTGTGATCCACCTGTCTCGGCCTCCCAAAGTGCTGGGATTACAGGCGTGAGCCACCGCGCCCGGACTTCTCTTTTCTTTTGACATACATTGTCTAATCACCAACCTTCTAAACACCAAGCGACTAGCAGTGGTAACATTAATAAAATCACTCTATCTCTGTTTCTTTATCTGAAAAATGAGATGAAAATAGTATTCTGATAGTGTGTGTATTAGTCAGTTAGGGCTGCCATCAGAATACCACATTCTGGGTGGCTTAAACAACACAAGTTATTTTTCTCAGTTTGCAAGGCTGGTAGTCCAAGATTGAGGTACCAGCATGGTTGGTTTTGGGTGAAGCCTCTCTACTTGGTTGCAGATTGCTGCCTTTACCTATGTCCTCACATAGCCTTTCTTCTGTGTGCATATAGCATTGGAATCTCTTCCTTTTATTATGAGAACACCAGTGCCACTGGATTAGGACCCCACTCTTATGACCTCATGTAACCTTAATTGCCTTAAAGGCCCTATCTCTGTAGTCACATTGGAGGTGAGGGCTTGAAGATGTGAATTTGGGGGTAGGTACAATTTAGTCCATATGTGTGTTTTGGGGGTTAAATGAGATAATATATGTGAAGTGCTCAGCTCTGTGTCTGACACATAGTACTCTCTCAATAAATAAAACAACTCAATTGGATACCTGTTATATGCCAGGCATGTTCTAGATGCTAAAGGATACTGCGGTAAACAAAATAGATCAAAATTTGTGATGGAATGGAGTTCATATCGTGCTGTAATTATTTTATTTATTTTTGAGACAAAGACTCATTCTGTTACCCAGTCTGGAGTACAGTAATATGATCATAGCTCACTGCAGCCTCAGACGCTGGGGCTCAAGCAGCCCTCCCAGCTCAGACCCTGGAATAGCCAGGACTATAGGCATGCACCACCTTGCCCAAATAATTCTTCTATTTGTAGAGACAGGGTCGCACTACTTTGCCCAAGCAGGTGTTAAACTCTTCGCCTCAAGAGATCTGCCCTCATTAGCCTCCCAAAGTGCTGGGATTATAGACATGAGCCATTGTACCTAGCCTGTAATGGGTTACTATTAGCAAAAATAGTAAATAACAACTAAGAAAACCTTATCCTATAGTTGCCTAAAATTTTATTGGGGTCTGGTTAGTAGAGTGTGGTCAGCATGCTGTTGCAGAAAGGCATTTGGACTAAGGGATTGGGAGCTTCTTTTGGCTCTGGCTTTAATTGGAGACCTTGACAACTTCTTAACCTCTTTGGGCCACCTTTCTTGAGCTACTCCCTTTGTGATAGGAGGCTGGAGATGGATCTGGTCAGTGGTCATTCTTATTTTGCAGAAACCTGTAGAAATTCACAGAAGATACACATTTAAAGCTACACCCAAGTTGGGCTTCATATTTCAGGGTGCATTTACAAAAAAAAAGTTACAAATTTCCCTAAACTATTTTTCTCACATGGAATAGCTGTATTACTTTAATTTTAAAATCCATACTAGACATGGGAAAAATAAACCTCATCAGAAAGGCAGTTGTTCATGATGAGAAAAAGAATCAGGTTGATGCTTTGAATCTCCAAACACATTAACCTTATTTTATAATTCAGTGCTATGTTATTGAATTTGATTGTATGGTATGACCATACTGGTAGAAAACTGACCTTTAAAAAGAGAGTTAACAGGAATACAAAAAGCCTGAGATGGATATTTAAAGGATGTCTGAATTTCTGTAACTTTGGCAGACATAGATTTCTCCTGTATCAGATAATTTCCTCTAAGTGAATTTTCATTTAAAGTGAATTTCTGTTCCACTTGGTTGATTCCCACCTCACCTCCCCATTCCATCCCAAGCCATATGCACGGTCTTTTGTAAATGACACATGCCATTTTAATAAATCCCTTTTGTGTATTCTGTTTTAAAGGAAACTATGAAGCCAAAAATCTCTGAGAGTTTATAATTATTTTAGACTATTTGAAAAATCTAGCAGGTTTATAGGCTAATTTAATAATTTCTATGCCCAATCTTACATTTTTCTGGAAATATGTCAATTTCTACTTTAGGTGTTTATTAGATCTTTCAGAATTCTCAGCATCATGAGAATTACACTTCAGCAGTATGACTAGGGACAATAAGTGTTATGTTTCTCTTTTCTAGCTCTATATCCTTTTCTGGTTTAGCTTATTTTCTCAACTTTCAATCTGAATAAAATGGTAGAATCCCTAAATTCAAGTTACTAAAGATTCCTTGACTTCCAAATTGAGCACTGGCAGCTTTCCTACTAGAGGGCATTTCCTCATTCCTGGTTTTGAATAATTAGTTGCTTTCTTTAAAAAGTTAATGCCTTTATGTAAAGTTATTGAGGTATGCCAGATTCAAAATTAAGCTCAGGAGGGATCAGAAATAGAACATAGTCCCTGCCCTGGAGAGGGCCATCCTAGAAGATATGAGATGTAAACATATAAGCCTCATAGATTTTTCATAGAAGAGCAATGGGGTTCCATTTTTCCTGAGAAGGTCATGGGAAAGTCTCCCTCCCAGAAGGGCTGCTATTAGGATAAATATGGGAAAAAAATACTAGAGAGCCAAAGAGTTAAGTGCTAGTAGGCAAGTCCTTTTGATGAGCTTAAGCCCTTAGTCATTGCCCCACTGCCATGTACCTTCTGTGAGCAAGGTACATGCCTAGGCCTCAGAGATAAATTAGATATTGCCCCTATACAAGGAGCCCAGGCTTATTTTCAGGCTGGGGTGTATGTGTTGTCTGTAGGCAGCCGAAGGAAAGAATGGGCTATTCTCTACTCTTAAACCTCCTCCTCTGCATTAGCTCTTTCAGGGAAAGTGTGGCTAAACACCAGAAGAAGGATTTGTGCAGGTGTAGGGAAAGGAAGAAGAGAGCCTCTTTCCTCTCTGCCTTCTCACGGCCAGGGCTTTTGGTCCTGGGGATCCACAGTAGAGCTTGGGAAAGGATAAAGGGCACTGTTCCTATAGTGTGAGAGAGCTATGGGCATTGAACTCATTGTGTGTGAGAGTTATGGGCGCTGTACTAACAGTGTGTGTATGCTGTTCCCACAGTGCATGTGAGCTTGTTCCTATAGAGCATGAGAGCTATGGGTGCTGCTCCCACACTGTGTGAGAACTATGGGTGCTGTTCCTATGTATGAGAACTAGGTGGCACTCTTACTGCCACTTCCCCCTCCTGTATTCTTAGCAGGCATCCCTAAACTGATCACAGTGCTCTTCCTTGTTGGGCTCAGATTGGGGTTTCACTGTCCTTCTCAACACGACCCTTTGAACAACCACTAATAATTGACCAGGAATTGACATATGAGTTAAAATATTTTGGCTTTTCTTTCCTAGAATTTGGAGAAAGGGGTTAAACATGTACATGGTTTCCAGGATTCTAAACTGTGAATCCCCTTCCGCACAGTTTGTGAGGATAGAAAAGCAGACACGTGTAGAGAAGCTTCTTTCAGGAATAAGTGTGCTGGATGGTGTGTCCATGGTTTTTCTCTTGGGAACCTAACCAGTCAGAGATTAGATGGGGTATCACTCCTGCTGACTTAAGGGAAGTATAACAGATATGGAAGAAATCAGCCAAATAAAGTAGCTTATGTGTGGGCACAATATTAAGTTTTTCTTGTGTTCCAGGGCAAAAATATGTGTTGAAATTCCTTGCATGCAGTTCTCAAATTTGATTATGCCCCCTCCACACACATCTTTCTAAAGTCCCTAAGTCCTACCCTGCCTCAAGACTGACCTTGAGTCTCACATTCTCCAGGACGCGTTTCTTTGGCGTTTCTGCCTCCTTTGATCACTGTCTCCTCTGTGGCCTTGTTCTCAGAACCACTTATATGCGCTTAGTCACATACTGTCCTGTGTGAAAAATACTTTTATTTCCAGGAAGAATCCTCTCATTTCCTGAGGCAAAGGAACAACCCTTCTCTGGAGAGTCTCATTGTTGGTTTAAGACAAATGAGGGTTAGACTTGATAAAGTTAAGAATTGGGACATGGAGAGGACTTAACACATTATTTTGGTTGCCTAACAAAAGGGCTTTCCCAGTGGTATACTGAGAGGAAGTGTGTTGATGTATAACAAGGAGAACAGATGTTCTATGGCCAAAAGAGTAAGAAGACAGAAATAAGCAAGTTTTAATATAACTAGAATTAATAAGGCAAAATTAGTTATTGCTACCATTTATTAAGCACTTTCAGTGTGCCAGGCACTATGCTAAGTGCTTCACATGCATAATTGCATTGAATTTCCTTAATAATTCTATGAAGGAGAAATTATTTCATTTCCTTTTTGTAGATGAGAAAATGGAGGCTCAAGGAGATTAACCTGTTCTAAATTTACACCCAATAAATGGAAGAGCTAAGAATCAAACTGAAGTCTGTCTGGGACTAGTGACAAGCTCTAATCACAAGATTTCTTTATTACGCTTGAAAACCTTTCAAAGCTTTTGCTATTTCTATATGCATTTGGAATCTCCAAGAGAAAGGTTGAATAAGAGCATTTTCTGAGTATGTAAGCATATTTTCAGAAACCATTTTTTTTCCTCAAACTATCTTGTGAGACTAGTGTACTGTGGAATATATCTTGGGATAAGTGGAACTCAGGTTTTATTATACTTAGTTTTATTTTTATTAACAAGCTTTTATAGCCATGGTGTCATTTAATTCTCGAGCTTGGCATAAGGTACATTAGGTATTATTAGAGCCATTTAGCAGGGGGGAAATTTATATATATCAAATTCATGTAACTTTCTAAGTTTCACGTTAAAGCATGGAGGAGAAGAAGGTAGAATGTAGTCAATTAAGGGAGATTTAAGATAATATGAAGTAAATTATCACTATTTTTACTGCTGGTATGAGAATACAATGAAGATTAATTGTATTTTGATAGTAGCAACCAGCCTTCACTAGTCTAAAAGTGAACTTGGATATTATGTTAAGTATTTCCGCTTTCTAGAGTTCTGCCACAGACTGGAAACATATTTGTGTTAGAGAAGGGAAAGGAACCATTAATGGAATAGAGATATGCCAGAGAAGTTACCAATTAGCAAGGAGTAAAAGAATGGAAGGAATTGTTACTTGCTCAAACCACAGAAAATAATGAGAAGATAAAGTGAACACAACAAAGTAGAATAATGTACAACATAAAGTTACCAGGAAGGAATTGAAGCAAGTGTTTTGATTATTACATTAGTTGATAATGAACTAAATCTATTAATTGAAAGCACAGATTATATCAGGCAGGGTTATAATATGAAATCCATTAATAAATTGGGTTAAAAACCCACAAAGTATTTAAAAATAATGGAATAGTCAGAGTGATAGGCAAATGCAAACAAAAAGGTATTATATTTTGTAGAATTCATGGTTTAAAGTAAAATAGTTAAAGATATATAGACATCACATAATTATAAAAAAACACAATTTGTTAAGAGGATGTAGTGATCATAAACCTATATATACCAAATAGGGTAGCTAAATATCTCAAGCAAAAACTACAAGAAATGCAAAGGGAACTTAAAATAATCATACCGGAAGAATTTAGCACATACAGCTCTTTCAAAATTGGACAGATTTTGTAGAAAATGGATGATATAGAAGTCTTGAATAAAAACTACAAACTCAATTATATATATATATTATATATATATTTTATATATATATATTATATATATATATATATATTTATATATCACTTTTAATCCCTCAAGTAGAGTACATATAGTTTTTTCCCTTATGTTTATGAAATGTATATAAAATCTGTTACGTATTTGGCTACAAAAATGTTAACAAATTCTTAAGTAAATATTTCACAGAATAGTTAAAAAAAACTCCAAGCATAAGCCAATACATTTAGGAAAAACAAAGCATGACCAAATTCTTAATTCCCAGGATGTTAACAGACACATTCTTAGATACCTTTTGGATTAAATAAAAAATAGCAGCTATAAGGAAAGTGATAATAAAGCACACATATCCAGTCATAGGGATGCAATAAAATCTTCAATGAGACAAAAACGTACAGCCTGAAATGCCTTCATTATTTAAGAACAACAAAAAATAAAGGAGCTTTCTGTTTGTCTTACTATTTTGGCATCAAGTTAGGCAAAGTAGAAAGAGAGAAATAATAAAGTTTACAGTTGAAATTAGTCAGAACAACAAACAGGAGTTAGAAAAAAAAAAGAAATGTGGAGTCAAATGTTGTTCTTTGCAAAGATCAACAAAACACTCAAAGTTTTCCAAGCTAGAATGAAGAAAAAAAGAGAAAAGTAAAAAAATAAAGATGATTACAAAAAAGCTATAATCATACATTTAGGAAATATCAAGATAATTATAAGAAAATATTGTTGTAAGCTTAGAGGAAATGGATTTTTTTTGGCAAAATAATAAACTTAACTCAAAAAGTAGAAAACACAACTAGATCAGCCCTAGAAGATATTGGAAAGATAACAATTATTTGCTATTGAAAAAGCGTAAGAATTGTTTTACCTTTAATGATCTAAAGGCATCATAACTTTAACATTCAAATCAAATAATGATCACAGCAAAAGAAGCCCAAGATAAGTTTTACTTATGAATAAAGATAAAACATTCAAAGTTAAACAGCAAATGAAATATAGCAAAGCACAACCAAAAAAAGAAAAAAAACCTTGATGAAAAAGTAGGACTTATTCTAGGAATGTAAAGGTAGTTTAACATTACAAAACCTCCGGCATAATTCATTTCATAGAGAAGTTAAAGGATAAAAACCTTGAAGAATAAGCTGCATATTAGATATAGGTCCACAATTCTCTATCCCAAACTCCAGATATATTTTAGAATTTAGAAATATTTGCATCTTGAAAAGGAAATAAATTTGTTTATACAATCATGCCTAGAGACAACTCAGGTACTGGAACATGTGAATGTTTACATTGAATGGGACAGTGTCTAACATCAGTTTTAAGGCTTATGTGTACAGTAAAACTTGTAAAAAGTGGTTCCAAAAATACGGATTATATTTTTAAGAAAACCTTTCGGAAAAAAGTTTAAGCATATACAGCTTTCAACTAAATCAAATACCTGTACTTATACATTGAGTAAATGCTGCTTCTGTCTGGTTGTTCAAGGAGGATATATCAGTATTGCCTTTGGACATTTGAGAATGAACCAAAAATAGGATTCTCAAATAATAAATCATCACTCTAATTGATAGCCTTCAGTCTTTTTCCCACTGTCCTTGGTTTCGTTATAAGCTTTCATTCAGGTGTTAGCTCATTAATTGAGTAAATGGCCTTAATCTCTTGCTCTTTGACAAATATTCATTGTTCAAGAGCAACTATTATTTAATATTTCTTGTTGACCATATTTGTCTATATGGATTTCTTTTATGTTCACAATAACATCCTCCTTATCGTCGCTAATGGTCTTAAACTTACCTATGTTTAACACCACCATTCAGCCATTTTCTTATCACCCAAGGAAGACACAACAGGTGTACCGTGGTTAAACTCAGTCTTTTTTTTTTAATGACAATTTCTTTTTACTCTATCTTCTCATTACACATACAAAGTTCTTCAAAATCTTCACATGCAAGTTTATTTTCGAAATCTGTGATAAGCATTTTTAATGTTGACTCATTAACATACATTGTTCCAACTTTAGTAACGATGTAAATGGAATCCTCAAGACCAAACTCTTTAAGGAAATCTGAAACTTCTTAATTCCCTGTTCAATATAGCGAGCAAAGAATTTAAAAAGTATTTGTACTTACTCTTCATGGAGCATAACATTTCTTGATCACGGGGCTTTTTAAAAATTGGTATGTTTCACAGAAATAAGTATCAACAACTTTGTCATAAGAAGTTTAGGAGAAATATAAAGAGCACATATCCAGGAACATACTCTACAGTTTTCTTCCAGTATAACTTAAGCTTCCGGTACTGTTGGATGTACCAGAAAAAATTCATCTAATTACCCCATGTTCTTTTTTCTTTTAACAGATTTATTGAGTTGTAATTTATATACCAATTTACATAGTTCAATTTGATGGTTTTTAGTATATTCAGAGTTGTGTAACCATTGCATCTAATTTCTGGACATTTTCATTATCTCCAGATGAAACCATTTACCCATTAGCCATTAGCAGTCATTTCCCATTCCCTCTTTTCCCAGCTCTTGGCAACCATTAATCTTTCTATCTCTAGATTTCCCTATTCTGGATATTTCATATAAATGGAATTATATAGCAGGTGGCATTTTGTGACTAACTTCTTTCACTTAACAAATGTTTTCTAAGTTCAACCATGTTGTAGCATCATGGATGTTCGCTTTTTCTGTGATTGCCTTTTTTCCCCCTTATAGCTGTCTCAGGCTTTGGCGTACACAAACATAGTCAACATGTCTATTAGCATACTTATACCTCTTGGGGTTCTTGATTGTTAATGTTTTTCTAAGAAACGGTAGTGCTAATTCAGAGCTGTTTTACCAACAATATAAATTTGTTCAGGACTAAAATTTTCAGCAAATGTTATCTTGGCAAATTATCAGTATAACTTTAAAAATCACTAGAATACTTTTCACCTTTAATTTTTCAGATGTTTTACACTGTGCCACATGTTACTTTCTGTACCTGATATTCTGAATAGTTATACCTCCTGCTAATATCTGGTTCTTTAAAGTATATTCTGGAACATTTCAAGACTGAAAAACCAGTCAGTGGCCAATGCCCATTCTTTGGTAAACAAAAATCCGTTCAACACATTATCAAAATCTTTTTTTTTTTTTTTTTTTTTTTAAATATTTTCCCATTTCTCGTTAGTTCTTGGTCATCATTATCACTGTGAAACTCCCATAATTTGTCTCTTTTGTTTAAGTCTCATAGATTCTATACCACATTTGATGTGATGTGGCTCTGTGTCCTCACCCAAATCTCATCTTGAATTGTAATCCCCAGGTGTGAAGGGAGGGACCTGGTGGGAGGTGATTGGATCATGGGGGCAGGTCCCCCATGCTGTTCTTGCAACAGCCAGGGAGTTCTCACAAGATCTGCTTGTTTGATAAGTGTCTGGCAGTTTCCCTGTGCTCTCTTTTGTGCTACCATGTAAGTCGTGCCTTGCTTCTCCTTTGTCTTCAGCCATGATTGTAAGCTTCCTGAGGCCTCCCAGTCATGTGGAACTGTAAGTCAGTTAAACTTCTTCTGTTTATAAATTGCCTGGTCTTGGGTAATATTTTTATAGCAGTATGTGAACAGACTAACATAATATTCATCAGCAGATGTCTTGCAGATAAACCTTGATCAAGCTTTTGTGCCGATTCCACTTTCCATGTTATTTGGTCATGACGATTCCTGTTCTCACTGTTACTAATTGTCATATATTTAGTTCTTTCTGATACTTTCATGGTGTAATTAAATCCAAAATTACAAGAATAGCAAAGAACAGAAGAGATTCTTATGACTGGCAGAATCACTGATACCCAGATGACACTTCAGTTCAAGCTGGGTTTTTTCACAAATTATTTGGTACTACATTAAAGGGAAAAACAACTTTCACTCTCTAAAACTTTTCCTTTCAGTTTGTCAAACTTCTCAGGTCTCCAGATTGAAGATTAGGGATTATGGGCCTGTATTTCCTGAGTTACATGCTCCGTGTTTGTACTTCCATAGCCCTTTGCACATACTTTTATCATAGCACTTGCCACATTGAATCAAAGTTATTTTTCATATCTCTTATCAGTTTGTAATAGACTGTAAAAAGCCTTATCTTAATCAGGTATTTTTGGTCTCAGTGCTTGATAATTAGGAGGCTCTCAGCAAATGTTTGTTGTATTAGTGAATAAATACATATTTCAAGTGATTTAGATGTCTAGGAGGGTGGGGATGTTGTAGTCTTGAGCCTCCATGGGAAATCCTGAGGATTAGAATCAGATTTTATGCTTATACCAGGATGTCTCAATAGTTATCCTATTGACACTTTGGGTTGGATCATTCTTTGTTATGAAGGCTGTCCTGCACAATGTGGGATGCTTAGCAGCAGCCCTGGCTTCTACCTACTAGATGTCAGCAGCATTCTTCCCTTGCCTCCCATTTGATGATAAAAATCTTCAAACATTGTCAGATGTTCCTTGGGAGGCAAAACTACCACCAGTTGAGAACTGCTGCTCTGTGCAATCTTGGGTTTGAGAGTCATACATCCCTGTGTTGAAATATTACTGTCGTTTGTGAGCAGCGCAAGCCAACATAGAAGGGACTCCAATATTCCATTTATAAAATGGGATAATAGTACAGATTTTCTAAGATGATTGTGAAAATTACATAACATGAAAAAGCTCAATGAAAGGTAACTTTTAAACTATGTTAGTAATATTGACACACACAGAGCCTTCAGGTGTAGGGTATGAGGATCTCGATCGGTAACTGTGTCGATTCTCTCCATATGTTTATGTGTATAAACGTCTGTGTGAATTTCTGTGTTTTTATGACAGCTTCTGTCAGTGTCTCTTCCTGTCCATAAAACCATTCATGTCCGCCTCTATGCCGATGTCTCTCTCTAGCTCTAGTTCTTTGTCTCTCACTGCGCTCCCCCTCAACCTCATATACAAATACTAATATGTCAGGAAATTGTGGAGTTTGAAGAAACTGGAGTTGGGACAAATCAGGATGGGGTTGTAGTGATTTAGACATAAGGTGATGAAGGTTGGACTTGGAATGGTCAATTGAAGGAGTACTTGAAAGAAGTCGTGACAGAACTTTGTAACTGGCAAAGGAAAGCATGTTCTAAAATTGAAAAAGTTGGGGGTTTTTGCTGCAGAGTTGAATTCTTGATTCTGCTAAGTGGTAATTGTGAGATACTGGATGAGCTACTCAAAGGCACTGAACTTGGCTTGTCCTGAAAATAGTGATAATGCCCATCTTGAACTACTGTAAAGGCTTTAGACATTGTATAGAGTTTAGCGGAAAATATTAGGTACTCAATAGAAGTTAGCTATAATTTATAGGGGACAAAGAGAGAGGGAGGTAAAAACTGAGTTGTCTTGGAGGTGGAGGAAGAACATAGATGGTGAGTAGAAGCAATGTGATTTGTGTGGATGGAGTGTTTCAGTGAGCAGCCTAATGTAAATCTGAGTGTAGGGATAAGTAAATTTTTTAAAGTAAGGGAGGCTTCTAGCAAACCAGTCTTACATTTTATAGCACTGCTGGGCATTTGTGCACCCCAGGCAGGTCATTTATAGTTTTTACGAGCCTAGATAGATTTGGAACACTTTGGTTTGCACTTGAATGCAAAATCTACCCCCTCGGAGAAGTGCTGTGAAATACGACTGAAGAAATCCATGATATTGTTTATACTGCCGCGCGAATGTGGAACATGACGAATGAGAGTAATAGCTGGTAACCAATATTAGATCATGATGACAGGGAAATTCATTGTTGGGAACTTTCCTATAAAGAACGGATAGTACTATCAATCCATTCTCGCAGTCAGAAAGTTACTTTTTGAGAAATTATCCTTTCCACCTCTACTTTGCCTTTTCATGGTACTGTGGTTTGATTTAATGCCTTTCTCTCAACGCTGGCTTTTGCACAAAATGCCTTTCACTTTTCTAATGCTGTGCCACTTATTGGTGATCATTAATTTAGAGTGCTGGGGTTGTTGCAGTTTTTATTAGGCATTGTGATAAATCTTGTATTTGTATATTTTCTTGTTGTGTGTTTTTTCAACCTATGCAGCAGGCATGCACTTCACTCTGGCTCTTGGGTATAGATCTTGGGAAGCATATAAAACAGTTGTAAAATCTCCATCTAGCTCTGACCTTTTTTTCACATTTATTTGTAGGGCTTTGTGTGGGATTGGGATAAACATGATTTGGTGGCTGGCTATGAGTTTTTCCTGCCTTATATCTCGTCCCTTTGCTTTTCTGTTGGAGGCCACTGCCTCTACTCTTCCATGGACTTACTGTACAACTTTGTTTCCCTTGGGGAAGGGCATATCGTGAGTATCATCAGAATACTCCACTTCCTGTCACAGTGATTGGTTTATAGATTGGCATTTTCATTCATTCACTCAACAATATTTATGGAGCATGTGTGAGGCCCTGGTTTTTATTCTTGTGGATACAACAGTGAGCAAAATGGGATCTCTGTGCATATAGAATTTACTTATAGTTGGAGAAGACATAAACTAAGCCAGTAAAGAGAAATTAAATAAAAATGTCAGGGGTCGGGTGTGGTGGCTCACATCTGTAATCTCAGCACTTTGGGAGGCTTAGGCAGGTGAATCACTTGAGATTAGAAGTTCGAGACCAGCCTGGCCAACATGGTGAAACCCTGTCTTTACTGAAAATGCAAAAATTAGCCAGGTGTGGTGGCATGCACCAGTTATCCCAGGTATTCTGGAAGCTGAGGCACGTGAATCAATTGAACCTTGGAGACAAGAGGTTGCAGTGAGATCATGCCTCTGCACTCCAGCCTGAATGAGACTCTGTATCTAAAAAAATAAATAAACAGGACCCCCAAAAGTCAGGTTATGGTATTGCTTAAAAAAATAAAAAGCATGAGAGAGGTTTGAGAGTGATGGGAATGGTCAGCTGTGATTTCAGAAAGGGAGCTCATGGAAGACTCTATGATAAAGTGACATTTGGTCTGAAAGAAGTGAAGGAATATGGCATATGAATATGTTAGAGAAATGCATTTTGGAAAGGGGAAACTTCCAGTCCAAAGGCCCTGAGCTGTAGCCAGGAGGGCAATGTGACTAGAATAACAAGAGTGAGGACAAAGTGATAGAAAATGAGGACAGAGTGGCAGCTGGGGCAAAATCACACAGATGATGAGGACTTTGGGTTCATTGGATATGTAAAGAGAAGACCATGGAGGGTTGTGAATACAGCACTGACCAAGAAAAGTTAATCAGAAGCTTTCCTGAGCTGTGACTTGTGGATACTGGGTGAGATAGCATGCTTCTTTGCCTTTGGGATGATAAGCTATTGGAATGTTGTAAGATGGAGCTGCTATAGTCATTTTCCTGGTCACATAGATAAAGGTACTTGTAGCATTGAAATATTGAAGCCAATACAAAAAGAGAAATTAAAAAAAAAAACACAGAAGATGGATAGAAATAAAAAGAACTCTGCCAGTAAAAGACCCTGAATCCCGCCGTTCCTGAAGTACTTCTGGTAATGTGAGCCAATAAAGTTGATTTTTGGTTTGACTTTTGTTGAGTGTGATTCAAGTGAAGCTGTTTGTTACCTAAAGAGTCCTGAGCTATCATCACTGTTTTGATGGTGGCCATTAGTAATACTCAATTTTTGTTTATTATTGTGTTAGTAATGACAAACAACACCCACCATTTTACACGATCTCATTTAAGTCTTATAATTATTCAGCGAGGTAGGCAGACCATCTGACTTAGTGATGAAGAAGGAGGCCAAGGGCACTGCAATGAATGATTGCCTTAGTGTTAAGCAGGCAATAACTGGCTGAGAGCCAGAATTTGAGAGATACTCTGCATGACTATAAAATCCATATGTTCCCCAGGTTTTTGGTGGCTTTAATATGTAATCAAAGTATTGGATATTCCTCCTTTCAAAAGGTTCAGCCTAATGCCCTTTCCCTGAAGTCTGGGTTGTTCTTAGTGACTTGCTTCTAATGAATGAAACAAACAAAATACAATGAAAGAATTCAACTTAAGAGTCTAAGTCATAGAAGATGGTGTGATTTCTTTGGTCTCTTTTACATCACTTACTCTGAAGAAGCCGGCTGCCAGATCATGAGGGCACACAGCCAGCCCTAGGAAGGCCTGTGTGGTGAGGAACTGAGGCCTACTGCCATGTGAGTGAGTGGCCATCGAAGCTGATACTCCAGCCCTGGCCGAACAGCCTTCAGACATGTGCAGCCCTGGCTGATGTCCTAACTGCAGCTTCGTCAGAGTTGCTGAGGCAGAACCACCCAGCAACAGATACCTAATCCAGTTCTCAGATTCCTCCTTAGCTTTGATGCCTTTGCTGATGAGATCAGTTTCAAGACTGATAAGATAAAAATTAACATACTAAAAAAAATGGTATCATTGATAGCTGGCTATGGTGGCTCACTCCTATAATTCCAGCACTTTGGAAGGCTGAGGCGGGTGGATCACCTGAGGTCAAGAGTTCGAGACCAGCCTGACCAATATAAGGAAACCTCATCTCTACTAAAAATACAAAAATTAGCCAGGCGTAGTGGCACGCACTTGTAATCCCAGCTACTCGGGACACTGAGACAGGAGAATCACTTAAACCTGGGAGGTGGAGGTTGCAGTGAGCCGAGATCATGCCATTGCAACTCCAGCCTGGGCAACAAGAGCAAGACTGCATCTCCAAAACAAACAAACAAATGACAAAACTGTGTCATCTTCCCTTTGACCAAATGATATGATTTCTAATGGAAGATAGTGTCAAAGGTTCAGATGTATATATGTGTATGTGTATGCATGTATGCATACGTATGTGTACATATGTGTATATATGTATACATGTGATTTCAGTATAGATTTCAGAATTGATCTTTGCTTGTCTAAAGACAAATGCTTTGACTATAATGACACACTTGAATGCCAATACAACTGACTTAACAACTTACATCTTCGAACTGATACTCTATGGAAAAGTACAAATATTCCTGTCTTCTGCATAGAAATCTACTTTTTTGGGGGGGGATGGAGTCTCACTCTGTCACCCAGGCTGGAGTGCCGTGGCATGATCTTGGCTCACTGTAACCTCTGTCTCCGAAGTTCAAGTGATGCTCCTGACTGCAAGTGCTCTGCCCACCTCAGCCTCCCAAAGTGTTGGGATTATAGGCATGTGCCATTGTGCACAGCTAGAAATATGTTTTCTGGATAAATTAGATCTGTAGATTAGAAGAAAACCAGGTCTCAGTTTCAGTAAAGTGACAAAAATTTCATAATATGAAGAAATGGAAACTGATTTAAATATTTCACATAGGGAGGTGGTATTATGGTATATCAAATAATGCCTTAATGGGTTATTATGCTTATGTTAAAATTGTAATATGGAAAAATAACAACATGGGAAAAAGTGTGAGATGTCAGATAAATAAGGTGGAAAAAATTGTTACTAATTGTTGATTATAATTATGTAAATGTTATATACAAATGTGAATAAGAACAGAAAAGTAAAATTAAAAGATGTATTAGAGTAATAGAATTCTGAGTCTCTTGGTTTCTGTAATTGTGTCACTTGTGGTAATTTTAAAATGATGCATCCAAATTGAACTTAATTTTCCAGATGTGCTTCCTTAATGAGACTATTGTCTATGTTAGTATTAAATCTATAGTTCTATGAATAAGTGTGAGCTCTTAACTTCTTGCTCAGCTGCAATTTGTGTCTATGCTGTGAAGCATCTTCTTTGGGTATTATAGTCTAAGGTTAAATTCCTAAGAGTTAACGTGGGTTAATGGAGTCTGAGAATTTCATATGTGTAAAATCTGTTGCTTTGGTAAAAGAAGCTCAGTATTTTAGGCATTTCTAATCTAGAGTTTTCCAAATTTTAGTTACTCTCAAGATTACGGCCATAGTCACAAACTCCCTGTGCTATTATTAATGTTTTTTCCCTTTAAATTGACTTGTGTTCATATGCTGCCACTGCCCCTTGTAAACTCAGACATCACACATACATTGTGGAAACCTTCCCCAATGAACCCAGACATGGCCTTAGAATCCTCATCATCAAATGGAACTGTCTTCTACCCTCACTTTTAAATGGATTTGTGTGACTAGATCTTACCAGTGAAATGAGAGTCGACTGGGATAAATGAGCTTTTCTGCCACCATCAGTTACAAGATGATCTGACATTAACTACTTCATGAAATGCAAGTGGAGATACTTGACGAAAAGTTAAAAAATGATCTGGTTTGTTTCCGAGTGAGGCCACAGATTGGTTTTATAGCTAAGTCTTAAAGATTGCCATTTCTTCTCATCTCATTGCTCCTTAGTTGAGTTGGCTGCTTGTGTGAGGGGTTTTCTCATGGTGCTTTGGAAATAAAAATTCTCTGGGAAGCAGATTGTGTGTGTGTGTGTGTGTGTGTGTGTGTGTGTGTGTGTGTGTGTGTGTTTTTTTCCCAACTCTTTACTCCTTCCCAGGAAGAGAATGATATATCTGCCCTGCTTGCCAATCAACTTTGGTGCCTCCCTAGACTACCACCTCCTTAATGTTGAACTTGGCCATGTGACTTGCTTTGGTTAATAGAATATGATTGAGTGAGAGTAAACAGAACTTGAAATGTCTTGTGAGGTTTAGTTTGGCCTCCTGCATTAAAAGAACATGTTCTAGGTAACTGGTTGACAGAGAGTAAAGTGGCTTGTGGAACCGATCAGAATACAATCTGCAGTTTCGAGCCGAGCTTTATCTTATTCCAGCGAAGTACAGTAGAGTTACAACCTACCTGCAGACCCAGGAGTGAGAAATAAATGCTGGTTTTTGTGAGACACTGAATTTAGGGTATTTTTTTTACTCGGCTACATTGCAGCAAAATTGACAAATACACTCAGTAAATACAGTTGTTTTGGAAAATCCAATTTTTGTGCAAGACATTGAGGAGAGACCCAAAAGGAACAGACCTGAAAGAAACTGCAAATTTTCAGAGGGAAAGACTAAGACATGCAGGCACATTAACAAAGATGACAGAGACAAACGCACTTGATAAAGAGGAAACGAAGTTCTTACTAGAGAAATGTTTGTAAAAATAACAAAACAACCGTAATATAAAATCTTAATTGGCCGGGAGCGATAGCCGATGCCTGTAATCCCAGCACTTTGGGAGGCCAAGGCGGGCGGATCACAAGGTCAGGAGTTCAAGACCAGCCTGGCCAACAGGGTGAAACCCCATCTCTACTAAAAATACAAAAATAAGCTGGGCGTGGTGATACGTGCTTATAATCCCAGCTACTGGGGAGGCTGAGGCAGGAGAATGGCTTGAAGCCAGGAGGCGGAAGTTATGTGAGCTGAGATCATGCCACTGCACTCCAGCTTGGGTGACAGGGCAAGACTCCATGTCAAAAAAACAAACAAACAAACCTTTCCTATTAGCGCCCTGAGTCTGGACTTGATGTGTTTGAAGATTATATGTGCCCATGTTTATTTCATCAGCCTGAATAGCTAAGGAAATTCTACTTGAGAGACTCATCTTACCTGTTGCTGATAAATTCTAGTGGATAATTGTTCTTCCACAAACTTACCTGAACCGATATTCTCAACTATTAAAACAAAGGTCTTCTGAGGGGGTAGGAGACTTAAAAGGAAAATATGCCACCTCTATTAACAGCAAGAAAGGGGTTCATGTTTGTAACAGTTCTGCACAGTTCTCTAGTCTTGAGTTTTCTAAATGTCACTCTCAAAATTGTGGTCAATCACACCATCTGTACTAGTATTTGTACATATATATTTTTCTTTAAATTGACTCATTTCTTACATTTCATTTAAAAGTACATTTATTCTATGTTTGTAGACATGGAAATCTAGCTCCACTGAGTATTGGCAGAGGCAGGTAGTCATATTTGTGACTGTCCTTTCACGATACAGAATTGTTGTTGGGAGTTGCTCGTTTAGGGACCACATTTCATTGTTCTATGTGTTCTGTCTAGATGTGATCCAAAGACAGGATCTCACTAGTGAAGTGTGAGTGGAAGTGAGGTGTCATTTCTGGGCCCAGAATTGTAAGCAGTGTGTGTACATTGTACATGCTTTTATGCTTTTACAGCTGCAAGCCAACTCCAAGACCTTCAGGGATGGCAGACCCACAGCTGGAAGTAGTACCAGGTGGGTGAGAGCAGACCACAGATCAGGAATGTCCTCCATAGGCTGTTCTGTGAGCAAAATATGAACGTCAGTTGAATTTAAGCTCAGGTACTTTCAAGATCATTTATTCCAGCAGCCAGCATCATTTTTGAAATAGGCTTACAATGGGTACAGGAGCTCATGCCTATAATCCCAACTCTTTGGAAGGCCAAGGTGGGAGGATCGCTTGAGACCAAGAGTTTCAGACCAGCTGGGGCAACAAGGAAAAGCCTGTCTCAATGCCCACCCCTACCCCCCCCAAAAAAGAAAAGGCCAGGTGTGGTGGTATGCGTCTGTTGTCCCAGGTACTAGAAAGGCTAAGGCAGGCAGATAGTTTGAGCCCAGGAAGTCGAGGCTGTAGTGAGCTATGACTGCACCACTGCACTTCAGCCTGGGTGGCAGAGGAAGACCCTGTCTCAAGAAAACATTAAAAAATAAAATAGATTTTTAATAAGGTAGTGACAAAAATTAAATACTTCTTACTCAAATTGCAAAGAATACTCATTATTTTATACTGCCATCCACCCTGGGTACCATCACTGGTAAGTGTATTACACATTGGAATAGGTTGTTCTGGTGTTTGGGTGGATTGGTGATCCACCCAAATGTGAGGGGAATAATAGTTTCTTTCTTATTCCTAGACTCTTGCTGCTGATCAGTTAGAGTATTTTTTCTTTTTTAATATTTGTAACATGCTATTGAGATGTTGCCAACCTTGAAATACTACCAAATCTTGTCGGTGGTAATTCTGATTCTCCAGAGAGGAGAGTCAAAACACAAACCCTGTTATTAATAAAAGGAAGTGACTGACAGGTCAGGCAAGACCTGCTGTTCCTCAGCATGCTTTCAAAGTGGCAAGCTTTTAATTGAAAGCATGCCCAGCTCTCTCTCACTCAGAAGAGCTCACTTGTCCTATTGCCAAGCTGTGGTCACCTCTGATGACCCAACACGACCCAGAGGAAGCTCCAGAAGGAGGTCCCCAGACCCACCCTGCCATTTCCTTTGTGTTCCTTTTGCTAGTGTCTGTAGAGAAGAATTAAAGTTGGGGATTTCTCTGCCTGGGACATGCGGTGTATTGGTTAGGGTTAGGAATGTTGACCACTATCACAAAGAAATCCTTTTTGGTGTTCTTGGTTGGGGATCTTCCTCTGCCCTTGTGATCTTCCTTGTGGCTTTGTTCACCAACAGGGCCTAGAAGTTCTTTCCACTAAGTGGGTGAGTAGGAGGGGATCCGTGTCTGTGTGAGAGTTTCACGGTGATTTTTGCAGTGAGCATTTTGCAAAACAGTCTCTTCCAGCAAATGCAGGCAGACAACCAAGATGTTTTTAACTGTCTCATGAACCCTCCCTCCAGTTTCCTATTTCGCTGTGCCAGGATTTCTGGTGCCGCCCAAGTCCCATGGGGCCTTTTCCCAGCTGCTCTATTGTTTGAGACCTCTGTAACTTTTCATTCTCATTACAAAGCTGCTGATGGGCCCCATTGGACTGAGCCTTGGCAGAGTTCATTGTGATACAGGAAGTGCTTACTTATTTTATTAGCAATGATCAATGATTTTCCTGTAGATGAAAAGCTTATTTCTAGCATGCATGCACTGAACCCAGTGATTTGTGTGGCCTTATTACAACATACTTTCATATACATATGGCACTACACTGCAACGTTCTCTATGCCTAAGACCCAGCACCTGCTTTTGCTGCTGAAGTCAGTTACTGGTGGTCTGTGTGGAACTGGCTACTGAGTGCCTGGTGGGGAGAGTCTCATGGGAGCCGATTTTCCCCTTGGACTTGCTTAATACTGGAATTCTTCAAAGCTCAAAATTCTGAGAGGACCCAAGGCTCAAAGCCTTTGAGCCTAAAATAGTTAAGCAATTTGATATTTGCCAAGAACTCCCTGCAATCTGGTCCCATATGATGCCATCATGAAGTAACCTTTGTCCTCTTAGAAATGTACTCCCTGTTTGCTATTTTTGTTTCCTGCATGGCTTCCATGCATCCCTCCTTGCCGTTCTTACTCTCTTGGCTTGTGACCTTTCAAATCTTCTACTAGGCACCTTCACGGTTAAGAGCATGGGTTCTTGAACTACTCAACCAGACTGGGGCTGGGGATTAGCCAACTGCTTACTGGTATGATTTGAGGTGTGTGGGTGTCTTTTTCCATTTCAGTTTCTGGTTTCCTTATCGGTTTAATTGGAGACAGTGCTACCCACCTCACACACTGGTTGTCCAAATTAAAAGAGTCAGTGCATATTAAGCATTTAGCATATACTGAGCATGACAAAATGTAGCTACTATTGTCAGTCAGGTCCCTGCCTTGCCCTTTATAGCTCTCCTGCATGAGACATCTCTCGATTAGAATTTCATCTCTCTGTTACTCACTTAAGGATTCGCAGACTGTTCAGGGTAGTAGTTTTCTGAATAAACCCAGAAGTGGACTTTTCCATGCAACTCTGTGCATTGAGTGCCATGACTGTCTCTATCTTACAGATGAGAAAACTGAGGCCAGAGTGATCATGTAACTTGCCTAAGGTTCTACAAATAATAAGTGGCATAGTCAGGGTTTAAACACACCTCCCCATCCAACAGTCTGGCTCCCAGCTGCCTGTTTTTAACAAGCATCCTGAAAAAAAAAAAAAAAGGCCAGTAGGACTCATAAACCAGTTCTTGATCACTCAGAACCATTTCACTGTTCATACCCTTGACTGTCTGTGCACAGTATCTACCACATAAAGTCAAGAAATCAAAAGCAGCCCAGAAATCTCAAGCTGAGGGGGGAAACATTCCAGGGAGTTGATCGTATGGTGTTGGAAGGCAGAAAAGATAAAAAGTAGACACTGAAGTAATGAGGAGGGACACTTAAGCAGCACAGGAGTCACTGAGGGACCAGTCACCACCCTTGGGTCAACATGATGTGACAGCAATCGAGGGGCTGAGTGGGGCAGAGGAGCATGCTGCTGTACATAGGGTTGGTGTCCAGTCTCTGGGAGCTTGCCATGTGTCTGGTGCTTAGCTTGCTCAGGGGCCACAGGGTGGGACATGGTGGGGCAGATGCCCTGAAGACTGAAAGACACAGGAGCTATCTGATGGGTTGCAGCAAGGTCAGGATGGGTTGAAAACAAGAGAAAGTCACTTTCCCTTCTGCCTGGTTCCTCCAGTATCTCCCACAGCAGAATCTAACTGGAGGTCAGTTAATGAGGGTTCTTGGGAAACAGTTTCAGAATTCCACAGCAGAATGGAGAAGGTGGACTTGGGCTGAGAGGGATGGGAAAATCTCAGGCACAATGCCATTTCTATGACGGCTGGGGGAGCTATCAGTCGTGGTGGTTGACATGTACTTTGCAGGTACCTGTGGGAAGTTCCTTGAGAAGGCACTGAACCCAGCCAGGGTAACTGAAGAGCAGTTTACTTAGCCTGCTCAGCAAGCACCATGAATTCAGAAAATTCTTTTTGTAATGGTTGGTACAGTTTGTGGGCTTGAAGCCGAGTGAAGTCTTTCAATAGCTGGCAGTCTGACTTGCGTATCAGCCTACCGGGTCACTTCCCACTTGCCGGAGTGATTAGCTCTATTGAGCATTTTTTCATTGTAGCCACAAATCCTCCTAGTCATAGCGTAAGAAAATCCGTGACTAGTCTAGCACCATGTCGAATTTCCTGGGAGACTTCCTTTTCCTTGAATTACCCATTTACTCTAGCGAGAAAATGCTTCAGCAGAGAGAAGGAGCCTGACATCGCGGAGGGGAGGGGAGAGAGTCTGCAGTTGGAAATGCTGAGTGGCAATTTCGTTTTAGCCAGGCTTGTCACAGGACTGACAAATGGTCCCTCTATAGCACCTTGAAATCTCCCTCAGGTCTAAGCGGAGGCCTGCCTCACCTGCGTGCATCCAGAGACGGTAGGTGGCGCTGTGGTGTTAAAGGATGAATGGAGGATGTGATAAAACGCTTGGAGAAAGGTGTCTGGAAAAAGCAGGGAGTGGGAGGACTGGCTTGGAGAAGGGCAAGATGAATATGCATTCTCATTCAATGTCTTCCTAATTCGGGTGAGCATTTTCCCTTTCCGATCTGGGCATACATCGGAAAATCCAGTTACAGATGCAAGCTACATTGGGCTCTTTCAAAGCAAATTACAGACGTGTGTCAGCGGCACCCTGCTGACTTGGATGTGTGAGTGTACCTCAGGCAATCGAAGTTGGGCTTCTCCTTTCCCTTCTCTCCTCTTTTTCTCTCATTTCTTCTTTCCCACCTCGTGACTCTCCTACTATGTAATTTGAATTTTGCAATCTTCCTCTTTCTGACACCCATTTAATTCAATTCAGTAGTATTGTATCTAATACTGTTTTCTGGGACAATGTGAAGTGTCTGGGGGAAAAGGGATAAAAATAGCATTATTTCTTTAAAGAGAAGGTAAAGCAACCACTTACTGAGCATCCACTAGGTGCTAGAGACTGAGCTAGGCACTTGTCTACTCAATTTATCTCATTAAACCATTTAACTTATTCACTTATAAGCAGTTGGAGTACTTGTATCCCAAGGGCACAGCTTCTCCCATTGGTCCTGGGGAAACAGAAGCATTAAAAGGCCCCCAGTCCTCTGTTTTTTCTTTCCTGCTCTGAGTCTGACCCCTGATGCTTCAGCTGCTGATTTTTGCTTGGTTTTCTCTAACATCCTTGCAGCTCTTAAGTCAGGCTGCCTAAGCTCAGATTCTGATTCTACTACTTCTGAGCTGTTAGAAGTTGGGCAAGTTATGTAATGTCTTAGTTTTCTTATATGAGAGAATGAGATAACTATTTGTGCTTCCAAGGATAACCATTCCTGCTTGAAGATTAAATGAGGGATTACATGCAAACATTTGGAATGACAACTGGCACATAGCAAGTACTTAATAAACTTTAGCTTTAATCATTGTCATCACCATCTTCAAATTTAAAAAGTTGCTACATTTGGAATATGTAAAGTAGGATCTTTTCTATGACTGATACCCTCAGGTATGCCTCTGAGGTAAACTCCAGGTAAAAAGGGAGCTCAGTGAAATAAGAGAGGACACAAACAGTTGGAGAAATATTCCATGCTTATGGTTAGGAAGAATCAATACTGTGAAAATGGCCATACTGCCCAAAATAATTTATAGATTCAATGCTATCCCCATCAAGCTACCAATGACCTTCTTCACGGAACTGAAAAAAACCACTTTAAACTTCATATAGAATCACAAAAGACCCCCCATAGCCAAGACAATTCTAAGCAAAAAGAACAAAGCCAGAGGCATCACACTGCCAGACTTTATACTACAAGGCTACAGTAATCAAAACAGCATGGTACTCGTACCAAAACAGAGACCCCAGAAGAAATACCGCACATCTACAACCATCTGATCTTTGACAAATCTGGCAAAAACAAGCAATGTGGAAAGGACTCCATGTTTAATAAATGGTGTTGGGAAAACTGGCTAGCCATGTGCAGAAAGGAGAAACTGGACCCCTACCTGTCACCTTACATTAAAATTAACTCCAGATGGATCAAATATTTAAACGTAAAACCTAACACCATAAAAACACTAGAAGAAAACGTAGGCAAAACCATCCAGGTCATAGGCATAGGCAAGGACTTTATGAATAGAACACCAAAAGCAATGGCAATAAAAGCCAAGAAAGACAAATGGGATCTAATTAAACTCTAGAGCTTCTGCACAGCAAAAGAAACCATCATTAG
Source organism: Cebus imitator (assembly GCF_001604975.1). Lineage (NCBI taxonomy): Eukaryota > Metazoa > Chordata > Mammalia > Primates > Cebidae > Cebus > Cebus imitator. The sequence goes on along the minus strand of NW_016107789.1, from coordinate 105,469 downwards.
AGTGAATTGGCAACCAACAGAATGGGAAAAAATTTTTGCAATCTACCCATCTGACAAAGGGCTAATATCCAGAATCTACAAAGAACTAAAACAGATTTACAAGAAAAAACAACCCCATTCAAAAGGGGGCGAACATATGAACAGAGACTTTTCAAAAGAAGACATCTATGAGGCCAAAAAACATATGAAAAAATGTTCATCACTGGACATTAGAGAAATGCAAATCAAAACCACACGGAGATATCATCTCATGCCAGTTAGAATGGCAATCATTAAAAAATCTGGAGACAACAGATGCTGGAGAGGATGTGGAGAAATAGGAACACTCTTACACGGTTGATGGGAGTGTAAATTAGTTCAGCCATTGTGGAAGACAGTGTGGCGATTTCTCAAGGATCTAGAAAAAGAAATTCCATTTTACCCAGCAATCCCATTACTGGGTATATACCCAAAGAACTATAAATCATTCTACTATAAAGACACCTGCACACGTATGTTCATTGCATCCCTGTGTGCAATAGTAAAGACGTGGAACCAACCCAAATGCCCATCAACGACAGACTGGACAAAGAAAATGTGGTACATATACACCATGGAATACTACGCAGCCATAGAAAACAATGAGTTTGTGTCCTTTGTAGGGACTTGGATGAATCTGGAAACCATCATTCTCAGCAAACTGACACAAGAACAGAAAGCTAAACTTTGTATGTTCTCACTTATAGGTGGGTGTTGAACAACAAGAACACATGGATTCAGGGAGAGGAGCATCACACACTGGGGACAGTTGGGGGTGGGGGTGGGGAGGGATAACATGGGGAGAAATGCGAGATATAGTATGCATCTAAAGTAAAATAAATAAATTAAAAAATAAAAAAATAGATGACTACAGTTAAAAAAAAAGGGGGGGGGCAACAATTCACTTTTACTAGGAAGAATCAGGGAAAGCTGCATGGAGGAGGTTGATTATAGCTGCCCTTGCTGTGAGCAAATTCAGAGGGAAGTTTCTGAATCCAAGAGGGTCATCTAGTTTAAAAAGGCCCTTGTCCTCTGTAAGTCAGAGGACAGAGGCCCTTGTCCTCTGTCAAAGTTGTTTATGCACATTTTGCATAATGTTAGTGGGATCCCATAATCCCCAAGGTCAAGCATGGATATTTTGGGGGCCATAGACCCCAGGTTAAGAAGCCCTGATTTGAGATCCTTTGCAAGTTGAATGTTCTTTGCCTAAACAAAGTAAAACAATTTAAGAGCGCTTAGCAGGCACTGTTAGTGTCCCACTCAGTTACGTGTTACCTTATTGGCGTTTCCCTCTCCCAGCTGCTGTGGGTGCTGCTGCTAATAACTCACACCTACCTTTCTTTCCCAAGGGTGGTTCTTGGCTCATGGGAGTGCCAGGCCAGGAGATATTCCTCCTCCTGCCCTCCAAACACAGAGGAGGCCCTTGGCAATGACTGAAGAGTAAAGCAGTGACTGGTTCTCAGACTGGGACCATCTGGTACTATGTGGTGGCTAGTCTGTGAGGCTAGGGACATGGTGAGGGAGTTAGACTAGAGGGGGCTGGAGAGACAGGAAATGAGAGTGTGAATCCTTGCTGCTTCCTGACCCTGGCAGAGTTCAGTAATCCAGTTCCCTTGCAGTTTGGTGGTTCCAACTGTGATACAAACTCTGCTTCTGAGCCCTCATGGCACCAGGCTGAGAGCTTTCTGGAAAGCACATTTTTGCCTTGCTGCTCCCCTGCCCTAACCCATCTTTCTCACACCCTGTAAGTTTCCCTGAGAGCAGTTCCTCAATAGATCACTTTCACAAACATCTCCATCTCAGCTCTGCTTGGGGGAGCCTAAAGACAGAGTGGAACTCGAGGTCACAGGGAGAGCTAAAACCCACACTATAGAGTACCAGTGCAATGGTTTAGGGCGGAGGGGCAGTGGGATTGAGATCCAGCTCCTTTTAGTCCATGCTACTTTCTTTGTTTTCTCCCACTGCTCCTACTGTCCTGTGACACTCTGGTCTCAAAGGGGACAGATTATGGGGGAGCTCGCCAACAGCAAGTGGCATAAGTGGTCACCTTGGAGCCCTCTGATTTCAGACTAGAGCTTTTCTCTTGGGTTGTAAGAAGTCTTCTGTGCAGAGATGATCCCTTAATAAGCCAGTTGAAGAGTGATGATTAACGTATTAGGGCTTGGGAGCCCCTGTCCTAGCAAGCAGTCCCTTTTATAGAAGAAAACGGACTAGGCAGATAAGAGAGAAAGTGCAGAGTCATGTTCTGGTGTTTAGTTTGGCAGCCCGTAGCTCATTTTAATTACTCTGAAATAATTATCTCTGGTACACAGCTGGGTTTGTCTTCGTGCAACTTGTGAGTCATTCTTCCACGTGTGAATAAATCAAGCAGGTTGGGAGGAAAGGCTGGAACCAAATGACGTGTGAAAGAGGTTCTGTGGTAAAGGTTCAGCAAATGGCAAACTTTCAACCTGAAAGAAGATTGATTTGGAACATCATGTCTTTGTGTTTGAAACAAACAGCACTAGCTAGTGAAATCAGAAGTAGATGAGTCTTCAGGCTATTTTAGAAGAGTTGTTACAGCTGAGCAAGGTGTGTGGCATCAAAGGCTAATGTAAAAGGAACAGTTGCCAAGGAGGACCCTGTAGCATGGTGGTCAAGAGCATGGGTTTTAGGAGCAGGCAGACCTGAACTGGACTCCATATTCTAATCCATACTCTATTGCTTGCCATTTAAGTTACTTTGCGCATATCATGTCATCTTTCAAAGCATCAGTTTTCCTATTAAGTTAGAAAATTTGTCTATGGTGCCATTTCCTTCCGTGTGCCTTCTCTTACAAGTACTAGATTTTCCTGCTGCTGCTGCTGAGGACTTAAGGAGAGGGCTGCATGTGGGCCACCTACACCCTATCCATTGCCCTGGACAGACATTACTAATCAATTCAACTCTCTCCATAGCTGGGCCTGATTGTGGGGTCAGAGTCATTTTCTAATAACACTTCCAGCTGCAACCCCCTACCTAACCAGCTCGGCATGTTAATTGAAAGCAAGTAGCCACTTTGGGTTAAAAATGTTTCTCTACTTTAATGTTTGATGTTTCCTATCTGTAAGACTAGACATTTGAAGAAGATGATCACTAACAGCCTTTCTCATTTGATATTCCAGTATTTTAAGAGAGAGAGAAATGGATCACTGGGGGTTGGATTATTTCAGTTCCCACTTTTTGTTTATTTGATGCTTTGCAGACAGTCAAGAGCTCAGTTTGTAAAGTGGGGCGGCTTATGATAAAGGTGAGAACGAGACCAGGAAAGCAGGAGCCAGGAAACAGTGAGCGTCCACATCCTCTTCTCCTGCCTCCCCAGTCCCCTTCAGCCTGGCTCTCTTACTATGTCCCTCATCTAATAGACTAGCTCCCACATAGCCTCATTCTGAGAACCAGTCACTGGCTTCTGCTCTCCTAGGATGGATTAGCAAATGAAGGTTCCTATCCAAGATAGAAGCTGCCTCCATTTCAGAGTCGTCTCCTCTGTGTGTCCTATTTGATTGCTCCCTGGGCTCCTTGTCTAACTTGGAGATCTGCTAGCTGTAACTGGCCTGACCCTCACTTTTGAATAACAGAGCTTGCATTATTCTTAAAGAGCCACTTAACTTTTAAATTATATAGTTAATATGCTTTAATGCCAGGAAAATTAGAAAATATAGAGAACCCAAAAGACAAAATTCACTGTTAAAATGTGGTTATTATCTTTTTCTGCATATATGTGTACATTTATTTAAGATCATATTTTGTGAACACTTCTTAATGAACATCTTTCTACTTATAAATAAATGGCCTACCTTATTGTTTAGAATACTATCATTCTGATTTAATTTGTTCCTCTGCTGTGACTCTTCTTTTGTTAAACATTTATTGAGTACCTCCTCTGTGCTGAGTGCTTATAGTCTCTGTGCCCCTGTATTAGTCAGTTTTCATGTGCTGTGAAGAACTACCTAAGACTGCATAATTTATAAAGAAACGAGGTTTAATTGACTCACACTTCTGCATGGCTAGAGAGGCCTCAGAAAACTTACAATCAGAAGACAAAGGGAAAGCAAGGCTCATCTTACATGGTGGCAGAAGAGAAGGAGCCAAGGGGGAAGTGGCACAATTTTAAAATATATCAGATCTTGTGAGAAATCACTCACTATCATAAGAACAGCAGGGAGGAGGGAAATCCGCCTCTGTGGTTCCGTCATCTCCCACCAGGCCCCTCCCCTGAAATGGGATTATCATTTGAGATGAGATTTGGGTGGGGATGCAGAGCCCAACCATATCAGCCCCTATGGAGCCTGGAGCCTGGTAGGAGCAAACAGATATGAAATAATGAATTATTTTATACCTTGACAAACATTAGTAGAGATACAAAGTTTTGTGGGAGCTTTGTAAAACTCAGGCTGCTGCATACTAAGTTGAGCCCAGGAGGAGGATGAAGGAGCCCTTTAAGGGAAAATGTCATTCATACAGAACCTGTGAGGACGCATTGGCCTGTGAAGAAGCCCGGCTTGCTTGAGGTTAGGGTGTGCAGAGGGGCATGAATTGGTGTGATGGTTCATTTTATACATCAAGTTGACTGGGCCAGGGAGTGCCCAGTTGAAACATCATTTCTGGTACGTGTGGGAGATGTTTTGGGATGAGATTAGATTTTAGTTGGTAACCCCAGTAAAGTAGATCACAATGTGGGTGAACATCATCCAGGCCACTGAGGGCCTGAATAGAGCAAAAGGTGGAGGAAGGAGGCATTTACCCCCTTTTCTCCTGCCCAGCTGCTTCAGCTGGGACATCTCTCATTTCGTCCTCTCCTGCTCTCAGATTGGGATTTACTCCATCAGCTCCCTCAGTTCTCAGGCCTTGAGACTTGGCCTGAATTATACCACTGGGTTTCCTGCAGATGGCAGTTCATGGAAATTCTCAGTTTTTAACATTACATGAGTCAGTTCCTCATAATCAATATATCTGTCTCCTATTGGTTCTGTTTCCTGTCAAAACCTGACTAACACAATGGTAAAGAGAAGCAGAAGCAGGGGCTACAGATGTTTTTTTCATGACCATGTCCTCTGTCATATAGTAGGTAATTAATTAATATGCAATGGGTGAATCAATCACCCCAACATTGTCTCCCATCACCTTTCTGAACCTTGGTCTCAGGGTAGGTGTTGCATGTATCCAAACAGACTTAGTGACTCCTAGATGGCCTGCAAGGCAGATACTGTCTGTGTCCCTCCTACAGCCCTTTAGACTTTCCATCCTACTTCATATAGGCCAGACTTTCAATTGTCAGCCTCTGCTTCTGTTGTCCTGTGGGCTGCCTTGGTAGTTTGAGCACACCCTGCTCCTGGTGTTGGAGAGTTAGTGCCCTCTGGGAATAGCCATCATCCAGTGACTTACTAGAGTCGGTTTGTAAATACCATGGCTCCTTCACCCCTCAGAGGGATAACTTGTGGATACCCTGAGTCCCAGAGTTTCCTGGGGATATTAAATTCCAGTTACCCCCTAATAGTAACTTGCCTTTTACTGGTTATTTTTGTTTCCCTGTCTCATTCTCCATTCCCCTATAGGCGTTTTCTAAGATTCTATTTTAAATAAATTACATGCACTCAAATTCTTGTCTCAAGGTCTGCCTTTTGAGAAGTGATGGCACTGTGTGACCCTGTGGGACAAGCCAGAGATGGCTGGCTGATTTTTCAGCAATTCTGCCTGGCTAAGATAACCTGCACCAGAACTGAGTTCATAAACTTGATGTCTTTTTTTCCTGGACTCACTTTCCTGATGGCACAGAGTGCGATAAACTCATGCATCCTTAGACAGGGTGTAGCAAAAATGATCCTGTTTCCATGCGTTATAAGGTAATATAGATATCATCAGAAGACATTTGCCAGGATCTGAAGCAATAGTAAAGCCTCTCTTGCCTTCATTACTGCATCTGCCAAGCTTTCTTCTATAAAAAATGATTCCAGAAGTGAAAATATTAGTGTATAACTATATCTTGGCTGACTGAAAAAGAGGTACTTGTATCTGACTTACATAAAGGATGCAAATTCTGTGACAAAAATGGTTCTGTTAGGGAACAAAGAAGGAATTTTTAATAAATTTTGCATCTGAGACATTATTTTTATGTATTGCTGTTTTTTGCCCCCCCCCCCCCCACCCCGGGACAAGCAATTTTTGTGTCAAGGACCTGTGTTAGGACAGGTTCAAAAGTGAAGGGTGTTCAGTTTTGGCCGGGAAGGGATGTGATCAGGGATTGTATAATCACTGTGCCGGTGTGTTATATAAATTAATCTTCTCCAAGACACCCTGAGATAAATAGCATTACTGCAGTTTGGCAAATGGGAAATGGAATCCAGTAAGTAAGTGTTGAAGCTGGGAATTAAACCCTAGTCCTTCTGATTCTTGTGCCTGTATTACGTCCACCTTATCTAAGCAATTCCCCTAATTCCTCAATAACGGGTTTTTAGATGTACATTCCTCATGGTTAGAATGTGGTGCGCTTGGCATAGAAAAGAGATCAAATTTGATGAACCAGTATGATTTTTCTCTCATCATTCAATATATGATGAGCTCCTAATATATATGCTTTGTTAGATGCTAATATGTATGCTTTGTTGGAGTGTCATGAATGAATCAGATATGCTACCAGGTCGTGTAAAGTTTACTTTCTATGATGAAGCATAAATGCACAAACAAGCAGTGTGATTTAAAATAAAGTAGAGGGAATAATCTAGATTGGGTGGCTAGAGGCAAGGGGTGATTAATGCTAGATCCAGAATGACAAGGTTCTAGAGAAGGGCCCCAAGCAGAGGGAAGAGGATGCCCTACTCAAATCCTGAACTGGGAGCAAAATCAGCGTGACTCCCACAATGTGGGCAGGAGGCAGACTCAGACAGAGTGGTGTGGTGGGGTAAGAGCTAGTTCATTTAGGGTTTTGTAGGCTAAAGGAAGAAAGTTTGGATTTTTTCTCTAATTGTAAAGATAAACTATTGCGTTTTTTTTTTTTTTAAGGAAGTGGCTACATAGCCTGATCTGATTTGTATTTTAAAAGAGGGCTTAGTAAACTCTGAAGAGCTGGATGGTAAGTATTTGCTTGAGCGTGAAAACAGCCATAGAAAATGTAAAACAAACAGGTGCACTCCAATCAATTGTTTCTTATGAAAACAGATGGCTAACTCAGGTTTTAAAAGGTTGCTTTGAACTTCGAGATTATAGATGGAAAAGGATAGAACCCTCAGAGCAGTAAGGAAGCTATTGCAGAATTTTTGACAAGAGGTAATGGTAGCTTGCACCGTGGTGGTGATACATGAGGTAGGGAGATGAGTGACTTGGGATATCATTTAGAGGGGGAGATGAGGGCTTGCTGAAGGATTGGATGTAATAATTGAAGAAAGAAGATGCCTGAATGACATTTTTTGAGCTTGGACAACTGGGTAATTGGTGCCATTTCCTGGTATGGTAAATGCTAAGGGAGGAGCAGGTTCTTTACTTCCAAAGTCAAGTCTAGGTCTTCTTTTAACATCGATGGTTGGGGTTTTGTTAATGATTGCTTTGTTCAAAATGGAAAATCTGCCAGGAATCTCAACTTTCACTTAAAAGGATTTTCAACAGGACTAGATGAAAATGCTTTTGGATTGATTGCATGGGAACTAGAAATATGAGCGCATGTCACACTGTGGCTCTGATTTGGGTATACTTAGTGTAAATCCCCCATGCCTCACCATTTGGGATGCACTGGAGTGAGGAGATACCAATAATTCAGTGGTATGTGCCGCACAGGAGGTAGCACACTGCTATATTTAAAAAAGATGCTTAGTGTATGTTAGAAAAATTGAACTGTTGGCCGGGTGCGGTGGCTGACTTCTGTAATCTCAGCACTTTGGGAGGCCAAGGCGGGTGGATCACCTGAGGTCAGGAGTTCAAGACCAGCCTGGCCAACATGGTGAAACTCGTCTCTACTAAAAATACAAAAATTAGCCAGGTGTGGTGGTGCGCACCTGTAATCTCAGCTACTCAGAGGCTGAGGTGGGAGAACTGCTTGAATCTGACAGGCGGAGGTGGCAGTGAGCTGAGATCGCACATTGCACTCCGGCCTGGGCAACAGAGCAAGACTCTCTCAAAAAGAAAAAGAAATGAACTGTTAAATATGCTTTTAGGCCTCATTTAGGGATTATGTGGTTCTGATTTATATACAATGGGGTTGGGGTTTATATTATCTTTGACTTTCTTTGTCCAATACATTCCGGGTAAATGTAATTATAACGCTTTAAAGTGTAATCAAAGTAAATGATTTCCTTTACTTTTCTCTTTCCCTGATATAATTTTTATCCATGTGTATGCTGAGCTGGCCAAAATGCCCAGGTCGTGTGCAGAAATCCTTAAGGAAAATGTGTATTCCTGAACTACGTGAACTTGGATGTATTACATGGCTGGGAATTTTCCCCAAATATTGCAGAAACATAAACTTTGGGGCAAAGTATATATGTTTTAGTAATTCCTAAAGCATCAAGAACCAGAGGACTAAAGATAGATCAAGGGATGATTCTGTAGTATCATAATAAAATTCTGTAAATTTATAGTAAAATTATTTTGCATAGCATGTTATTTTTGTTTGTTTTTTTGTTTTGTTTTGTTTTTAAAGAAACAGGGTCTTTCTGTGTCACCCAGGCTGGAGTGCAGTGACATGATCACAGCTCACTGCAGCCTCAGCCTCCTGGGCTCAAGCTATCCTCCTGCCTCAGCTTCTCAGGTAATGGTAGTGACTGTAGGCATGCCACCATGCCCAGCTAATTTTTAACTTTTTGTAGAGACAGGGTCTTTCTTGTTTCCCGGGATAATTTTAAACTCTTGGCCTCAAGTGATCCTCCTGTTACAGCCTCCTAAAGTGCGGAGATCACAGATGCAAGTCACTGTGCCTGGTCCTGCTGAGATCTTTAGGAAGATGACTATGACATCATATAAGGTACATCTTCATACTCAGACCATTCCCTTAGCAGTTATGACTTTTGGAAGATTCTGGGTTCTGGGGGTAACTTAAAATATGACAGAGATGCTCTGTGGGGCAGAATCTCAGAATAATTTGTTGGTAGCATGACACCCCATATTCTCTAGGAACCAGGATGAGTGCTCTGATCCATACCTTGTTCAGAATTAGAAACTTCCGTGACAGTTTTCTGAAAGAACTTTCCTGGTTTTCTCTCCAATCATTAGTTCCTTTCCAATCATGCTAATTCATGAAAGGGAGGGGAGGAGAGGTTTCTGGACCAACTTATGCAGGGGCCTTGTTGATGCGGCTTTACTCTTTGTTATTGCAATTGGCCCGTGATGGATTCCTTAGCACCCCTTGCTGCTTACTGGGAAGACTGAAACTCCTAGATTTTATATGCCAGAGTGGGCAAAAACATAGCATATACTTTTGCTTTAACACCTAGCCCCTGAGTTACACTGTAACATATTATGGCACTAAAGTTCTTGTTTTCTGGGATTGTCAATAATTCTACATTTTAAAGGCATGTGTACTTTACAGATCTATTCTAACATGATGAACTGTAAATGAAAAGAGCAAAGTGTAGGGTTTCTGCAGCAAGTTATAGCAAGGTGGAAACTGGAGAGGGAAAGCTGGCGAAAGTAGTTTGAGCTATGAAAACTTCATCTAAATAATATCAGACTGCTATATGATTACTAATGTTGTTTTCCTACCTACTTATAATGAAGTTCAGTAAGTTGCATATTCATAACCATCAGATATTTTTAAAACTGCCAGCCTGAAAATACATTCACTGGCAATGACTCTGTAAGCCAGTTTCTTAGCAATACTGTCAGTTCTTGGTTTATATGAGTAGCTCAAAGTTATATGAATTTTGTTATTATTAAATTGTTCACATAATTTATTTTACAGTTGGGTTAATTTTTAATGTATTTTGGGTCTGTTCACTTCTGCTAACCCACAGGGTCATGCTACTTTCTTATTTTCTTTTCTTTTTTTTTCGAGACGGAGTGTCTCTTTGTTGCCAGGCTGTAGTGCAGTGGCACAATCTCGGCTCACTGCAACTTCCGCCTCCCAGGTGTTCAAGCGATTCCCCTGCCTCAGCCTCCCGCGTAGCTGGGACTACAGTGCACACCACTGTGCCCGTCTAGTTTTTTGTATTTTAGTAGAAACAGGGTTTCACCATGTTGGCCAGGATGGTCTCGATCTCTTGACCTTGTTATCTACCCACCTTGACATCCCAATGTGCTGGAATTATAGGCGTGAGCCACTGCACCCAGCCAGACTTTCTTATTTTATATTAAAACTGAAGAGTTCCTTGGGATTTGGCTAACTAAACTGATCTACGTTCCTTAGTTGTTGGTTAAGCCAATCTCAATTGTATAATCCCTTTTTTTGGTAAGCACTTGGTGAGAATCTGTTGAACATGAGAGGTAATCATTAGAGTCCCCACTCTGGGAAAATATGTATCCATCCCTTTAATGGTCTTTTGATAAGTTTTCTAAATGAGTTGTGATACATAGTCACATGTGTATATATTTGTGTTTATTTTGCATAGGTAATAATACATTGGCATGGTTTTTAAGAAATTGTAAACATCACACAGCAAAAAGATTTTCTCTTACCGCTGTCCTCCTTCTGGCCCTTCTTCATGACTGCCAAGACTATACATTCTTTGATGTCCTGTGGAGATGTTTTCATGCATTATAGACAAAGTACAATTCTCCTTCTCTCATACAGCTGGTGACATACAGTGTTTTAACCTTGTTTTTATTTTTCTTCCACCCAATAACATACCTTAGAGATTTCTTTCATCTCACTTAAAAAAAAAAAAACACTGCACGTAGCTCCTCTGTTAACTAGTCCACGTTCCTTCATCTTAGGTAGAAATTTATCATGAGGGATTGAAAAACAGTTGGATGAAGCTGAAATCTGTCTAAGCCATTTCTCTTGTCTCTTGATAAATGCCCATTGTGTGTCTCCTTGAAAAAGGGCAAGACAGTGTAGCCACCTTATCAAAAAGTTAGTGAGGTTAGTATAGCCGGATTGAATTGTAGCGGAGTCATGTTCTAGAGAAAGGCATTTCCATTTCTTAATGCCCTTGAGACACCTTTTAAAATATGTATTGTTGAATTGTGCTGTCAACCAACATCTGTCTACTCTTTAAAAATCCTTCTCTCCATCCTTCTTTCTGGAAGCTCTCCCATCCCCTGTGAATGCTCAAGGATTCCTAAAATTGTGCCTGTATTGCAACCACTGGCTCCTGGAGAAGCCTGGGTGTGTGTTTCCTGGTTGTTAGCCTCAATCTCCCAGCCATGTATGACTTCCTTAGCTGTTTTAGGCTTCTAGTCCCTCTTAACTGCAGTTACCTTATCAGACAGATGTTAATTGTTATTCTTTGTACAACTCTAGGGGGTGTCATTCACAATGTAGCCACCATAGTTTAGTATTTTTATACTGATAATACCATAGTGCCCCCTAACCATGTGTCACTTTCTGCAATTACAGTTACCTGTGGTCAACTCTGGTCTGAAAAATAGGTATTTTACTGTATAATAAGATATTTTGAGAGATAGAGAGAGTGACTATATTCATATAACCTGTATTATAGTATATAGCTAATTCACAAATAAAACTTTATTTTATTTATATATATATGTGTGTGTGTATATATGTATATGTGTGTGTGTGTGTGTGTGTGTATATATATATGGTAGTGTATATAGGGTTCAGTATTATCTGTGGAGATCTTGAAACATATTCCCTGTGGATGAGGCTGCTGTATGTACTATACATAACCATGTTATCTTATATGTAATATTTAAGATAATATTTAAAATCATATATAATCATATAATTATACATATTCCATATTAATATTTTATATAGGTAAGTATGAAGACATACTTGTTAAGACAGTCTTCTAGAAGGTTGTTGTCAAGTGTCGTGAGACAGGGATGCTTTTTGCTTATTTGCACAAATAGCACGTAAAGATCGGTGGTCCCGTTCTCTGTGGTAAAGATGCAAGCAGGATAGGAATTAACATACATGTTCCTGGGCTGGCATCTATTATCATTTCCACTAAGAACCTATGCATGAATGTAGCCCTGTCTTGCTGTTCTTGTTTCACACATATATGATAAGTGCTATTTTATCATTCTTAAAATATTTCTAAAGTCTAAGTTCATTTTCTTCTTTTCTTTCTTGAGATTCCTGTGGGCTGAGTTCATTTTATGTGTTTACCTTCCACTGTAACTCCCTTTGTCAATTTGTCAAAGCTACAGACTATGCTACATCGTGGGCCTCATAAGGACGACTAGGATCTGTAGGCATGTACCCTACAGTGTTGATCAATGCTATGGTATAAGTAAGTACAGAGCACATAGAGAAGACAGAGTAATATCCCAGCAAGTTGGCTGTTTGAGTTGGAATCCTAAAAGATGAGTAGAAAATTTCAATGCAAGAATCTTATGGGCATTTAAGGCAAAAATTTGAAGATGAGCAATGTGACATAACTGAAAGAGGATGGCAGAAGGAGGGAAAATCAACCTAGAAAAATTGAGCTAGGTCAGATTATAAGGGGCCTCGAATGGGAATTTGGGAACTCCCCGGAAGGCAGCAAAGAATTATTACGGGGTTTTAAGTTGCAATGTCATGAAATGAGACTTCAGTTTCAGATGAGTCATTTTCATTATTACTTTCTCAGGATGATTAGACACATCTTAAGACTTGGTTGCTAGCATGCAAGAGAGAAAAGCTGAGAAGCTGAATTAGGGCGATGGCAGTGGATGCTAAAAAAGGGAAGGAGACAAGTTCTAAGGACAGTCTAAGGAAAAGAATCAGTAAGTTTTTAGTGATGTTGAAAATACATTAAAAGGAAGTTAAATTCCAGAGTGAGTCCCCTAAAAACCACTTTAGTTTTTTAGATTCTTCTACTTTACCATACTAAGTGAACAGTTTTCAATTCTATTGTCAACTTATTTTCAAATGTCTCGTACCATTTAGCCATTTTTCCCTTTAGAGTTTAAGGGATCATATCTACAGTTTCTTAGAATCTTTTAAATCTGTGATCCAAATTCAAGGACAAAATGCAATCCCTATGACAATGGCGATAAGCTGTTTTTCAGAGTTCTACAAGTTCTCAGTAAAGCAAACCTGCACAAATAAAGAAGGAAAACACTGTAAAAGAAAAGCTCTATGAGGAGGATAAGCACTGCTAGATGTGAAATGCTCTAATGCCTTGACGACTGCTGGGTACATGAATAGATGAACAGATTCATGTCATAGGAGAGGAATGTTTATCAGACCCAAATACACGTGAAAACATTGGATATGACAAAGGCAACATCTCAAATCAATAGCATAAAGACACATTTTTAAATAAATCATGCTGCAGCAGCTTGGTAGCTATTTGGAAAACAGTTAAACATTAGATCCACATTTTACACCATATATATAAGAATAAACAGCAAATAGATTAGAAAGTTAAATGTAAAAAATGAAACCATACAAATAGTAGAATAAAATATGGGTGAATTCCTTTTTAATGTCTGAGAAGGCTTTCACATTATGATTCAAAATTCAAAGGCAATACAAGTGATAAATTTGACTACATAAAGTTCTTTTCTCACAAAAAGCAAAGTGAAAAGACAATTGAAAAATTGGAAAAAACTATTCATAGCATATGTCGTAGATGGATATCCCTAATATATAAAGAACTTTTAGAAATGTAGAGGTCAAGGACTAAAAACCTAATAGGAAAACCAGAAGAAGAAATAACAGTTTTTTAAAAAGTGGAAATGGTCCTCAAACATATGAAAAGTTTTCAAATTCCCTAAATAGAAAAAGTGAAAACAACACTGAGATATTTCTTATCACACTGGCAAAAGTGAGAAAATACGACAACACATTCTGTCGGTGAAGGTTGTGGAGAAACGGGCACTGTCTATGCATTGCTGTGAGGATGTAAGTTAGTTTATTCCTGCTAGACGGATCACAAAGAGACAGGAACTCTCTGCACTATTTTTCAACTTTTCTGTAAGTCCAAAATGATTTCAAAATAAGTAAAGCAAAAGTCAATGGTGCATGTTTAACCTCAAAGTTTCAGTTAGTTGTGGTGATGTTGGTATTGTTGTCATTAACTAAGTGCACCGGGAATACCATGTAGTAAAGGGCCATTGGAGCTGTGAAAAACTACACTCCTACTAGTCCCTTCTGAAATAAATCCACATAGAAGTTATAGGAGATAACATCCATGTACCTGTTGTATTAGTCAGCTAATGCTGCCATAGCAGAATGCTACGGACTGGGCGGCTTAAGCAATGGAATTTATTTCTTATAGTTCTGGCAGCTAAAAGTCCAAGATCAAGGTGCCAGTAGGCCTGGTTTCTAGTGAGGTGCCTTTTTCTGTCTTGCAGGTGGCTCCCTCCTTGCTGTATTCTCATATGGCTTTGCCTCTGTATGCATAGAGAGAAGGCTCTCTGATATCTCTTCCTGTTCTGATGAGAACAGTGGTCCTATTGGATTAAGACCCTACTATTATGACCTCATTCAGCCTTTGCCACCTCCCTAAAGACCCTATCTCCAAGTATAGTCACACGGTATGTGGGGAGGCATTAGGACTTCAACCTGTGACTTTGGGAAGGGACACAGTTTAGCACATTTCACCTATGCATTTGAGTTTAGTCTTTATCCAAAAGTTTAGGAAATTAGTAAAATTTTGCCAGTGACAGGAAGCCAAAAAAAAAAAAAAGGTCAAAATTATTTGAGAAAGAACTATGAAATCATCTTGTTCTTTGAATCTTTTCTCAGGGAGTGCCAGTTGGAAGAACATTTCTCCCTATAGTTTAAAGAATTATGAAATAAGGCATATGTGTAAGAGATGGGCTAAGGGGAAAAAGAATGAATAGTTCAGCTGAACTGATTAGCTTTCTTGTTAAGTAAGGGAGAAGCATGTTAATTCCATTTATTGCTTGTAAAGTGCACAAAAAATCAAACTTGCTGTATAAACTCTTCTCTTTCCAATAATCGCCAAGGGCAATTAAAGAGAAACACTGAATCACTGCCTGTGGCCAACACACTGTCCAAACTGATACAGTTTTGCAAAAACGGATTTTCCAACATATATTGAAGATTTGATCCCTGATGAGAAGGAATCAAAGAGAAAATAGGTCATTTTTTGAGATCTCTTGGGAATTCTCAAGTGCTACAGAAAGATTATGTAATACGAGGGTACCCAGCATTACATGATTTTGGTAGCTACAGTTTTGAATCCCAGATCTGCTTGTGATTGATTGTGGAATCTTGGGAAAGGAGGTAATAAAGGTTAATTGAGGTCAAAGGAGTGAGCCCTAATCTGATAGAAGTGGTAGTCTTATAAGAGTTAGAAGATAGATCTCTCTTTTTCTCTGTCCCCCCACCTCTACTCCTGCCTTCTACTGCCATCTGTGGGCTCACAAAGAAGAGGTCATGTAAGTACACAGTGAGAAGGTGGCCATCTACAAACCAGGAAGTGAGCCGTCACCCAAAACCAAATCAGCTAGCACCTTGGTCATGGACTTCCCAGTCTCCAGAACTATGAATAATAACTTTTGTTGTTTAAGTCAACTAGACTGTGGTATTATGGCATCCTGAGATGACTAATGCAGATTTATGTCCAGCAGTGAAATTGCTGGGTCATAAAGTAATTCTATACTTAACATTTTGAGTAACTGCTGAACTATTTTCCAAAGTAGGTGTGCTGTTTACATTCCCACCAGCAAAGTATGCAGATTCTGATTTCCCCACATTCTTGTCGGCACTTGTTATTGCCTGTCTTTTAAATTTTTGCTATTCTAATGAGTGAAGTGGTATCTCATTGTGGTTTTGATTTGTATTTCCCTAATGACTAATGATGTTGAACATGTTTTCATATTCTTCAATATTTTTATGTCTTTGGAGAAATGTCTATTCAAATTCGTTGCCCATTTTAAAACTGAGGCTTTTTTATTGTTGAATTGTAACAGTTACTTATATTCTGGATTTTAATCCCTTATTGCATACATAATTTGCAATTTTTTCCCATTGTATGTTATCTTTCACCACTTTGTCCTTTAAAGCACATTTTAATTTTGAAGAAATCCAAATTGCCTTATTTTTCTTCCTGTCGTTTGCATGTTTTGTGTCAGATCTAAGAAATCTTTGCCTAATCCAATGTCACAAAGCTTACTCACATATTTTCTTGCAAGAGTTTTAGCTCTTTATATAAAGTTTTAGCTCTTACCTATTGGTCAATGATTCATTTGAGTTAATATTTTTGTATGACGTGAGCTCTAGGTCCAACTCCATCTTTTTGCATATGGAAATTCAGCTGTCTCATCATTATTGAAAATAATTTTTCCTCATTGAATTGCTTTGACACCTTCATAAAAAAGAAATTTACTATAAATGTTAGGGTTAATTTCTGAACTCTCAATTCTGTTCCGTTGATCAATATGTGTATCCATATGCTAGTATCATACTGTCCTGGTTAGTATAGTTTTAGTTAGTATAGTATAGTATAGTTAGTATAGTATAGTACTGAGTTTTGAAATCAGAGAGTTTGAGACTTCTAACTTTGTATTATTTCAAGATGGTTTTGGCTATTTGAGTCTCTTGAATTTCCATATGAATTCTAGAATCAACTTGGCAGTTTTTGCAAAAATAACAACTAATTATTTGGTAGGACTTGCATTAAATCTGTAGATCAGTCTGGGGAGTATTGCCATTTTAAGTGTTCTGACCCATGACTATGGGATGTGTTTAATTATACTTAGATCTTTTTTACTTTTTCCTTTTTTAAAAAAACAGTGTTGTATGGTTTTCAGGAGAATGTTTATGCTTCTTTTGTTAAATTTATTTCTATGTATATTGCTCTTTTTGACATTACTGTAAATGGAATTGTTTTACTTATTTCAATTTGGATTGCTCTTTGCTAGCACATAGGAATATAATTGATTTTTATGTATTGTTCTTGTAAACCTAGCTGAACTCATTTGTTCTAATAGCTTTAAAAAAAAAAAAAAAAAGAAAAAGAAAAAACAAACTCCTGTATACAAAGTCATACCACTTGTGTGTAGAGATAGTTTTACTTCTTCTTTTCCAGCCTGGATGTGCTTTATTATTCTTGCCTAATTGCCTTGGCTGAAACATCTAGTACAATGTTGAACATCAGTGGTGAAAATGAGTTCCTTGTCTTGTGCTGGATCTTTCAGGGAGAAAGCTTTCAGTCTTTCACCATTGAGTATGATTCTAGCTGTGAGCTTTTGTGTACATGGTCTTTATAATGTTAAAGTTTCCATTTTTCCTAATTTTTAATTTTTTCTGTGAAAAAGTGTTGGATTTTTGTCAAATGCTTTTTCTGCATTTATTGAGAAAGTCATGCTTTAATAATTTGTTCTACTTAATATTGTGTGTTGCATTGGCTGATTTTTCATATGTTAAAACTTGAATTCTTGGGATAAATCCCTTGGTCATGGTGTGTAATTGTTTTGATATGTGACTGAATTAAGTTTGCTAGTCTTTGTTCAAGATGTTTGCATATATATATTCAGAAGAGATTTTGGTCTGTAGTTTTCTTATATTTTATCTGTTTTTGATATCAGAGTAATACTGACTTCATAAAACGAGCTATGAAGCATTCTCTATCCTTCACTTTTTTGGTAGGGGAAGAGTCTGTGAGGTATGTTTGTTAATTCTTTCTTACATGTTTGGTAGAATTCACCAATGAAGTCATCTGTTTCTGACATTTCTTTGTGGGATTTTAAAAATTACTGATTAAATCTCTTTATTTTTATACATCAATTTATATTTTCTATTTCTACTTGACTCAGTTTCAAGATCTGCGTCCAGCTCATTGAGATTATTTATTGGCATGCAACAGTTCATAGTATTCTGATATGTTTTAGAATTTCTGTAAGCGCAATAGTAACATTATTTTTGTTCTTGTTTATAGTAACTTTTGTCTTCTCTTTTACTTGAAATTGTAGCTAAAGATTTGCCAATTTTGAAGTCTTTTTAAATAATTCACTTTTTGTTTTACTGATTTTTAAAAAGTATTATTGTATTCTGTATATATTGATTTTGCCTCTAATATTTATTATTTCCTTCCTTTAGATTACTTTGTTTTTAATTTGCTCTTTTTTCTAATTTCTCAAGGTGGAAGATTGTTATTGATTTCAGATTTTTCTTCTTCTTTTTTTTTTTTATCATTGGAAGTTGTTTTTTTTAAAATTCTTAAATTTTACTTTAGGTGTATACTATATCCAGCATTTCTCCCCATGTTATCCTTCCTCACCCTCCCC
>NW_016107789.1:4299-87104 GCF_001604975.1 Cebus imitator | reverse complement strand
CCCCCAGTGTGTGATGCTCCTCTTCCTGAGTCCACATGTTCTCATTGTTCAACACCCACTTATGAGTGAGAACATGCGAAGTTTGGTTTTCTGTTCTTGTGTCAGTTTGCTGGGAATGATGGCTTCTTTTCTGATATACATGATTAGAGCGATAAATTTTCTTCTAAGCATTGCTTTAGCAATATCCTAAACTTTTAGGATGTTGTATTTTGTCTTCATTCATCACAAAGTATTTCAGTTTCCCTTGTGATTTCTTCTTTGACTCACTGATTATTTAGGAGGGCACTGTTTAATTTCTACATATTTGTGATTTTCACAAGTTTCCTTCTGTTATTAATTTTTAATTTTATTTTACTGTGGCCAGAGAACATGCTGTATGATGTCAATCTTTTTAAATTTGCTAAGAGTTGTTCTATGGCTTGAGGTATGATCTACACTGGAGAGTGTCCCATGTGTACTTTAAAAAATGTGTATTCAGTGTTGCTGAGTGGAGTGAGATTTCTGTTAGGCCACATTGGTTTGCACTGTTCAAGTCTACTATTTCTTTCTGCTTATTTTATTACTGAAAAGAGGGGTTTTAAGTATTTAATATTGTGGAACTGTCTATTTCTCTTTAATTCTGTCAGCTTTCACTTCATCTATTTGGGAGCTCTGTTACGGGCATATATACTTACAATTGTATTCCTTGTGGATTAGATGGATTGACCTCTTTGTCGTTGTAAAATATCTCCTTTAAAATTTTTATCTTAAAGTCTATTTTGTCTGGTATTAGTGTAGCTACTTCAGATTTCTTTGGTTATTGTTTGCATATGTTTTATATATTTTTTCTTCCAACATATTTGTGCCTTTGAATGTAAAGTGTGTCAGTGTGTCACTTGTAGGTAGAATATATTAGAGCTATCCTACTAGTTTCTATTTTTTGATAGGTGAGTTAAACATTTCATTTAATATAATTTTTGATAAGGTAACATTTATGTCTGCTATTTTACCTTTTCTTTCTATATGTCTTTTTTTTTGGCTTATCCTTTCATTACTGTCATCTTTAGTGTCAAACAGACATTTTTAACTGTATCATTTAAGTTTTCTAGTTATTTCCTCTATATTTGATTAATTTTCATAGTGGTTGCTCTGGGGATTATAACAAACATCTTATAAAAATCTAGTTTGGCTTATTATCAATTTAACTTCAATAGTGTGCAAAAATCTTGCTCCTATGTAGTTCTGTGGCTTCCCTTCTTTGTGCTTTTATTGTAATACAAATTATATCTTTATACGTTAATTATTGCTTCATGTAGTTGTCTTTTAAATCAGATCAGATAAGGCAATAGTTACAAACAAAACGGTTTATGAAGAATGGAAACAAAATAAGACTGAAGCAGTTACAGAAGAGTATATATGGAAAAATAACTCCTCAGGAAAAAAAAAGTCCTGGAAACACTTCTCCAAATTAAAGCTGCTGAGAAAAATTTGAAAGTAAATAAAGAAGAGCTTCTTGGTACTAAAGAAGCTGAAGATTTTTAAAAGACTGTTGTGGTTGGTGGATCCAAGATGGCAGAATAGGAACAGCTCTGGAGTGCATTTCCCAGCAAGAACAATGCAGAGGGTCAGTGATCACCACATTTCCAAACGAGTTATTACTGCCCACAGACCAGGAGATTCCTGGGCTGAAAAGCTCCATGAGTTCCCAGCATGGCTGTTTCAGCCGGGGCATGGTGGGTCTCAGCACAAAAACTCATGCAAATCTGGGTGGCCATTTCAACTGGTACCTGGAAAGCCTGGGCGAAAGAGCAGCTCATTCAACCGAAAAAAAGGAGGCTGAAACAAGGAGCCAGGTGATCTGGCTGGGCTGGTCCCACCTCCACAAAGACCAGCAATCTGAAATGCTCTGGATTGAGAGTTTCACATCAAGCACAGCTGGACCCAGGATGGTCCCGCTCTGTGGGGGGAAGGGCATCCGCCATAACTGAGACAGCCTGCCATTAGCCAGGCAGTCTGCCACTACTGAGGCAGTCCGCCACTACCGAGGCAGTCCGCCACTACTGAGGCAGTCTGCCACTATAGAGGCAGTCTGCCATTACTGAGGCAGTTCTAACTATACCTCTATAAACAAAACTGCAAGGAAGTTCACACAGCAGCTGGGCAGAGCCCATGGCAGCTCAGCAATGACTCAGCTGGCAGACTGTGACTATACTACCTCCTTGCTGGGCAAGGCATCTCTGAAAAAAGGCAGCAGCACATTGGGAACTTATAAATAGAGCCCCCCCTTCCCGGCCAGAGCACCTGGGAAAAAAGGCGATTATGAGTTCCACTGCAGCAGACTTAAATGTACCGGCTTAGCAGCTCTGAATGGAACAATGGAGCTCACAGCTCAGCACTTGAGCTCCTATAAGGGACAGACTGTCTCCCTAGGCAGCTCCCTGACCCCCGTATATCCAAAGAGTCACCTCATAAAAAAGAGCTCAGGCTGACATCTGGCGGGTATCCTGGAACTAAGATAACAGAGAAAGAAACTGATAGAAACCCTTCCTGTTCTGCAGCCTCCACAGGTGATCCCCAGGCAAGCAGGGTCTGGAGTGGACCTCCAGCAGTCCTACAGCAGAGGGGCCTGTTAGAAGGAAAACTTGAAAACAGAAAGAAATAACTTCATCATCAACAAAATGTACGTCTGCTCTGAGACACCATCTGAAAGTCACCAACTACAAAGACCACAGGTAGATAAATCCACAAAGATGGGAAGAAACCAGCGCATAAAGGATGAAAACACCCAAAACCAGAATATCTGTCCTCCTCCAAGGGATCACAACTCCTTACCAGCAAGGGAACAAAGCTGGATGGAGAATGAGTCTGATGAATTGACAGAAACAGGCTTCAGAAAGTGGGTAATACACTTTGAGGAGCTAAAAGAACATGTTCTAACCCAATGCCAAGAAACTAAGAACCTTGAAGAAATGTTTGATGGCATGCTAACGAGAATAAACAGCTTAGAGAAGAATATACATGACCTGATGGAGCTGAAAAACACAACACGAGAACTAAACAAAGCACACACAACTTTCAATAGCCAAATTGACCAAACAGGAGAAAGGATATCAGAGATTGAAGATCAACTCAATGAAATAAAACAAGAAGGCAAGATTGGAGAAAAAAGAGTGAAAAGAAATGAACAAGGCCTACAAGAAATATGGGATTATGTGAAAATACCTACTCTACGTTTGATAGGTGTATGTGAATGTGACGGAGAGAATGAAACCAAGCTGGAAAATACTCTTCAGGATGTTATCCAGGAGAACTTCCCCAACCTAGCAAGGCAGGCCAACATTCAAGTCCAGGAAATACACAGAACACCACAAAGATATTCCTCAAGAAGAGCAACCCCAAGGCACATAATTATCAGATTCACCAGGGTTGAAATGAAGGAAAAAATGCTAAGGGCAGCCAGAGAGAAAAGTCACGTTACCCGCAAAGGGAAGCCCATCAGACTTACAGAAGATCTCTCGGCAGAAACTCTATAAGCCAGGAGAGAATGGGGGCCAATATTCAACATCCTTAAAGAAAAGAACTTTCAACCTAGAATTTCATACCCAGCCAAACTAAGCTTCATAAGCGAAGGAGAAATAAAATCCTTTACAAGCAAGCAATTGCTGAGAGATTTCATCACCACCAGGCCTGCCTTACAAGAGCTCCTGAAAGAAGCACTAAACATAGAAAGGAACAACCAGTACCAGCCACTCCAAAAACATACCAAATGGTAACAAGCATAGGCACAATGAAAAGACGGCTTCAACTAAGGGGCAAAACAACCAGCTAGCATCAAAATGGCAGGATCAAATTCACACATAACAATATTAACCCTAAATGTAAATGGACTAAATGCCCCAATCAAAAGATACAGACTGGCAAATTGGATAAAAAGTCAAAACCCATTGGTGTGCTGTATCCAGGAATCCCATCTCACATGCAAGGACACATGTAGCCTTGAAATAAAGGGATGGAAGATGTACCAAGCAAATGGAGAGCAAAAAAAAGTAGGAGTTACAATCTTAGTCTCTGATAAAATAAACTTTAAACCAACAAAGATCAAAAGAGACAAAGAAGGGCATTACATGATGATAAAAGGATCAATGCAACAAGAAGAGCTAACAATCCTAAATATATACACACCCAATACAGGAGCACCCAGATACATAAAGCAAGTTCTTAATGACCTACAAAGAGACTTAGACTCCCACAAAATAATAGTGGGAGACTTTAACACTCCACTGTCAATATTAGACAGATCAACAAGATAGGAAATTAACAAGGATATCCAGGACTTGAACTCAGATCTGGACCAAGAAAACCTAGTAGGCATCTACAGAACTCTCCACCCGTCATCCGCAAAATATACATTCTTCTCGGCTGGGCATGGTGGCTCATGCCTGTAATCCAAGCACTTTGGAGGCCAAGGCGGACGGATCACCTGAGGTCGGGAGTTCAAGACCAGCCTGACCAACCTGGTGAAACCCCGTCTATAAAAAATAAATAAATAAATAAAAAATATATATACATTCTTCTCAGCACCACATCACACCTACTCTAAAATTGACAACATAATCATAAGTAAATCACTTCTCAGGCAAATGCAAAAGAAGGGAAATCATAACAAAGTCTCTCGGACCACAGTGCAATCAAATCGGAAGTCAGGATTAAGAAACTCAATCAGAACCACACAACTTCATGGAAACTGAACAACTAGCTCTGGAATGTTGATAAACAATGAAATGAAGGTAGAAATAAAGATGTTCTTTGAAATCAATGAGAATGAAGACACAATGTACCAGAATCTCTGGGACACATTTAAAGTAGTGTCTAGAAGAAAATTTATAGCAATAAGTGCCTACATGAGAAGCAAAGAAAGATCTAAAATCAACATGCTATCATCAAAATTGAAAGAGCTAGAGGAGCAAGATAAAAAAACCTCAAAAGCTTGCAGAAGACAAGAAGTAACTAACATCAGAGCAGAGCTAAAGGAGATGAAAACACAAAAAAACCTTCAAAAATCAGTAAATCCAGGAGCTGGTTTTTTAAAAAGATCTACAAAATAGACCAATAGCCAGACTGATAAAAAAAAAAAGAAAGAAAAGTCAAATAGATGCAATAAAAAATGATAATGGGGATATCACCACTGATTCCACAGAAATACAAACTACCATCAGAGATTACTAGAAACAACTGTATGCACATAAACCAGTAAACCTAGAAGAAATAGATAAATTCCTAGACACTTGCACTCACTGAAGCCTAAACCAGGAAGGAGATGAAACCCTGAATAGACCAACAACAAGGGCTGAAGTTGAGGCAGTGGTTAATAGCCTACCAACCAAAAAAAGACCAGGTCCAGATTGGTTCACAGCTGAATTCTACCAGACATATAAAAAGGAGCTGGTACCACTTCTTCTGAAACTCTTCCAAACAATCCAAAAAGAGGGGATCCTTCTCAAATCATTCTATGAGACCAACATTATCCTGATACCCAAACCCAGCAGAGATGCAACAAAAAAGGAAAACTTCAGGCCAATATCCATGATGAACATAGATGCAAAAATCTTCAATAAAATACTGGCAAACCAATTGCAACAGCACATCAAAAAGCACATCCATTAGGATCAAGTAGGCTTCATCCCAGGGATGCAAGTCTGGTACAACATACACCAGTCTATAAGTGTAATCCACCACATAAGCAGAATCAAAGACAAAAACCACATGATTATCTCAATAGAAGTGGAGAAGGCCTTTGACAAAATTCAACAGCCTTTTATGCTAAAAACTCTCAATAAACTAGGTATGGATGGAACGTATCTCAAAATAATAAAAGCTATTTATGATAAACCAACAGCCAATATTATACTGAATGTGCAAAAACTGGAAGCATTCCCTTTGAAATACTGCACTAGACAAGGATGCCCTCTCTCACCACTCATTTCAATATAGTATTGGAAGTTCTAGCCAGAGCAATCAGGCAAGAAAAAGAAATAAAGGGTATTCAATGAGGAAAGGAGGAAGTCAAATTGTCTCTATTTTCAGACGACATGATTGTATCTTTTTTTTTTTTAAAGATGGGGTTTCTCCATGATGGCCAGGCTGGTCTTGAGCTCCTGACCTCAGGTGATCCACCCACCTCGGCCTTCCAAAGTGCTAGGATTACAGGCGTGAGCCACCGTGCCCAGCGATTGTGTGTTTAGAAGACCCCATTGTCTCAGCCGAAAATCTCCTGAAACTGATAATCAACTTCAGCAAAGTCTTGGGATACAAAATCAATGTGCAGAAATCACAAGCATTCCTATGCACCAATAACAGACTTAAAGAGAGAAAAATCAAGAATGAACTGCCATTCACAATTGCTATAAAGAGAATAAAATATCTAGGAATACAGCTAACAAAGGATATAAAGGACCTCTTCAAGGAGAACTACAAACCACTGCTCAAGGAACTAAGAGAGGACACAAACAGATGGAAAAACTTTCCATACTTACGGTTAGGAAGAATCAATAGTGTGAAAATGGCCATACTGCCCAAAGTAGTTTACAGATTCAATGCTATCCCTATTAAGCTACCTATGACCCTCTTCACAGAACTGGAAAAAGTCACCTTAAACTTTGTATGGAACCAAAAGAGAGCCTGCATACAAGACAATTCTAAGCAAAAAGAACAAAGCTGGAGGCATCATGCTACCTGACTTCAAACTATACTACAAGTCTACAGTAATCAAAACACAATGGTGCTGGTACCAAAACAGACATATAGACCAATGGAACAGAACAGAGGCCTTGGAGGCAATGCCACACATCTACAACCATCTGATCTTTGACAAACCTCACAAAAACAAGCAATGGGGAAAGGAGTACCTGTTTAATAAATGGTGTTGGGAAAACTGGCTAGCCATGTGCAGAAAGCAGAAACTGGACCCCTTCCTGATACCTTACAGTAAAGTTAACTCCAGATGGATTAAAGACTTAAACATAAGACCTAACACCTTAAAAAATGTAGAAGAAAACCTAGGCAAAACCATTCAGGCATAAGCATAGGCAAGGACTTCATGACTAAAACACCAAAAGCATTGGCAACAAAAGCCAAAATAGACAAATGGGATCTAATTAAACTCCAGAACTTCTGTACAGCAAAAGAAACAATCTTTAGAGTGAACCAGCAACCAACAGAATGGGAAAAAATTTGCAATCTACCCATCTGACAAAGGGCTAATATCCAGAATCTATAATCAACTAAAACAGATTTACAAGAAAGAAACAAAACCATTCAAAAGTGGGTGAAGAATATGAAGAGACACTTTTCAAAAGAAGACATTTATGAGGCCAACAAACATAGGAAAAAATGCTCATCATCACTGGTCGTTAGAGAAATGCAAATCAAAACCACATTGAGATACTATCTCCCACCAGTTAGAATGGTGATCATTAAAAAATCTGGAGACAGCAGATTCTGGAGAGGATGTGGAGAAATAGGAACAATTTTACACTGTTGGTGGGAGTGTAAATTAGTTCAACCATTGTGGAAGACAGGGTGGTGATTCCTCAAGGACCTAGAAATTGAAATTCCATTTGACCCAGCTATCCCATTACTGGATATATATCCACAGGGTTATAAATTGTTCTGTTATAAAAGGCACATGCACATGTATGTTCATTGTGGCTCTGTTTACAATAGCAAAGACTTGGATCCAACCCAAATGCCCATTGATGGTAGATTGAACAAGGAAAGTGTGGCACATATATACCATGGAATACTATGCCACCTTAAAAAATGATGAATTTGTGTCCTTTGCAGGGACATGGATGAGTCTGGAAACGATTGTTCTCAGCAAACTGACAGAAGAACAGAAAATCAAACACTGCATATTCTCACTCATAGGCAGGTGTTGAACAATGAGAACACATGGACACAGGGAGGGGAGCATCACACACTGGGGTCTGTTTGGGGGGAATAGAGAAGTGATAGTGGGGGGTAGGGAGTTTGGGGAGGGATAACATGGGGAGAAATGCCCAATACAGGTGACTGGGGGATGGAGGCAGCAAACTGCATTGCCATGTATGTACCTATGCAACAATCCTGCACGTTCTGCACATGTGCCCCAGAACCTAAAGTAAAATATATATGTATATATAAAGTCTGTATATAAAATAAAAAAAATATAAATATATGTAAAGTCTGTTGTTAGTCTTAAAAAGAAGAGGGAAAATGAAAATACCCTTTCTCAGTGCAAATCATCAGTGAAGAGACTATTACATTTGACTTGAGTCATTTAGTAGTGATTAATTTTGATATATGCACCATATCAGAGTTCAAATTATTCTTTTCATACTAAAATATTTTATACTGTTATTTATATTTATGTATTTTCATTTACTGTAGATCTTTATTCATGTGGCCTTGAGTTACTGCCTAGTATACTTTCATTTCAGCCTGAAGGACTCTCTTTAGTATTTCTTGTAGGTTAGATCTTTCCTTCATATTTTGTTTATCTGGAAATTTCACCTTAGGTTTTGAAAGATGCTAGACATAGCATTCTTGGTCAATTATCTTTTTTTTGGCCAGGTATAGTAGCTCATGCCTATAATCCCAGCACTTTGGGAGGACATGGTGGGTGAATCACAAGGTCAGGAGTTTGAGACCAGCCTGGCCAACATGGTGAAACCCTGTCTGTACTAAAAATACAAAAGTTAGCTGGACATGGTGGTACATGCCTGTAATATTAGCTATTCAGGAGGCAGAGGTAGGAGAATTTCTTGAAACCAGGAGGTAAATGTTGCAGTGAGCTGAGATCATGCAATTGCACTCCAGCCTGGGCAGCAGAGCAAAAATCTGTCTCAAAAAAGAAAGCATTTTTTCTTCTCAGACTTCGAATATGTCATACTACTATCTTCTGTTTTTAATGGTTCGAATGGGAAATCAGTTGTTGTTCGTATCAGAGATCCCTTGTATGTGATGAGTTGCTTCTTTTGTTTCCAGGATTCTGTCTTCAGCTTTCTACAGTTTGATTACAATGATTCTAAATATGTATCTCTTTATGTTTTGTCCTACTGTGTAGATCTCTTTATGTTGATCCTAGTTGTATTTTTAAAGCTTCTTGAATATATAGATTAATGTTTTTTTCCATAAATTTGGGAAATTTTCTGTGGTTATTTCTTCAAATATTATTTCTGTTTCCCTTCTCTTTTTCAGATATTCCCATTATTCATATGTTGGTATCTTGATGATATTCCAAAGATCTCTGAGTCTCTGTTCATTTTTCTCTTTTTTCCTCCTCAGAGTGGATAATCTCAATTGTTCAATTTTATAACTTCTTAATTCTTTATTCTGCCAGCTCAAACCTGCTGTCAAGCTCCTTTAGGAAATTTTAAATTTCATTTATTGTACTTTTCAACTCTAGGATCTCTATTTGATTTTTTAAAAAAACTATAGGCTGGGCGCAGTGGCTCACGCCTATAATCCCAGGACTTTGGGAGGCCAACGTGGGCGGATCACAAGGCCAGAAGTTCAAGACCAGACTGGCCAACATGGTGAAACTGTCTCTACTAAAAAAATACAAAAATGAGCTGGGCATGGTGGGAGGCGCCTATAATTCCAGCTCTTTGGGAGGCTGAGGCAGGAGAATCGCTTGACCTCGGGGGAGGCAGAGGTTGCAGTGAGTGGAGATCTTGCCATTGCACTCCAGCCTGGGCTATAGAGCGAGACTCCATCTCAAAAAAAAAAAATTATATCTCTTTATTCTCTATTTGGTGAGACATTATTTTCATAGTTTCCTTTAGATATTTAGGCATAGTTTCCTTTAGTTTTATGAAATATTTAAAATGGCTGATCTAAATTTCTTATCTAATAAGTCCAATGTGTGAGTTACCTCAGGGAGAGTTTCCATAGTCTGCCTTTCTCTGCCTGTGTGTAGGCCACACTTTCCCATTTCTTTGCCTGTCACATACATTTTATTAAAAGTTGAACATTTTAAATAATGTGGAAACTTTGGAAGTTAGATTCCTTCCCACTCCAACATTTGTTGTTCTTGTTTGTGTAGTGACTTTCCTGAACTGATATATAAAATTTGTATTGTTTTGTGTGGCCCCTGGTGTTTTTTTGTTTAACTTGGTGGTCAGCTAATAATTAGACCGTGAAAGATTTCCTTAAATGTCTTGAACTGGCTGAGCAAGGTGGCACATACCTGTAATCCCAGCACTTTGGGAGGCTGAGGTGGGCGGATCATGAGGTAGGTTAGGAGTTCAAGACCAGACTGGCCAAGATAGTGAAATCCCATCTCTACTTAAAATACAAAAAATTAGCCAAGGATGGTGATGGGCACCTGTAATCCCAGCTACTCAGGAGGTGGAGGCAGGAGAATTGCTTGAACCCAGGAGACGGAGGTTGCAGTGAGCCTAGATCCCACCATTGTACTAGAGCCTGGGCAACAGTGTGAGACTCGGTCTCAAAAATAAAAAAAAAGAGTCTTGAACCAATAAGTCTCTGAGCCTTTGCTAACTAGCTTTGTGTGTATATGTCCTGAGGCATGTTTTTAATATTCCAGAAGGCAATTTACATTCTTTATTAGTTGTCTTTACTTCCTACTTGCACAGAGCCTCAAGTTCATCCAGGGATGAGAGATTAAAACTCAGTTGCTTCCTGGGCATGTGCACAGCTTTTCACATATATATTGCCTTCTGGTTCCCAGGGATATTCTGGAGCTTTTCAGAGCCTCCAAGGAACATCTTATTCTCCAGCTTTTTAAAAAAATTGTTTTTGGTCAGCTTCTTGTTTTGCTCAGCTGTTATTTTTACATCAGTCAGATGCAATGTTAAACACTTGCCACTGATTGTTTTGCACAGATACCTAGGGAGTTACACTAAGTTCTGAGATCAAATCAAGACAAGCCATGTGAGTGAGAGTTAAAGACATTTCAGGAGCTGTCAGACAGGAAAATAATGAAATTATCTGGAAATAGGGCTTTTTGGGAGAACTCCAAAGCAGGTCTGCCTTCCGCAGTGACTGCTAGGTTGTTGATTTTCCTGGCTACTGTGTTTATGAGGCTACTGGTTTTTATGCTAGGGAGCTGTGGAGAAGGGGAATGGGGATAGGGCAGACTAAGATACCTCAAAGCTCACATTTAGAAAATCAAGATTCAGCTATTTTTCTTGAATAAATCCACCCTGAATTATTGCAAGCCTTTGGTTAGTCTCTAGAGTTCTGAAAATGTTGATTTTTGATAATTTTTTTTCAATGTCCTCATTGCTGTTATTGAGGAATGAATTTTTGAGGACTTTCCTCAGCAATTATAGAATTTCTCTCCTCTAAATTTAACCAGATTTGGGGAAGGAAGGTGGGAAATGTGTTTTAGGCTGAGGCGAGTATTTGCAAAGCCTTGGTGATGGTGTGCTGGAAATTCTTTTTTTATACTCAGCTTTGTTCCTGCTCTTTTTAGTGTTCCCTTGAAAAGCAATGACTAGAAGCCTAGAAACTTTATTTCCCAGACTTCTTTGCCAGTAGGATTCTACTATGTGGGATTTGAAATACAGAGGAGAAGAAGCAGCTATTGCTCTGTGGCAGTTACTGTGGACAGGGCATAGGTGTGAACACGGTAGAGATGAGAGGTTTGCCAGTAGATTCCAGTGTTCTCCTGAGAATCATCCATTCTGCATTGAAAGCAGCTAATATCAGGGATGGTATTTTTGTGATTCTTCCACTTTCTGATTTCTTAAATGCTGGCAGCAATTTCCCTGACCTTTGATTCCCAGCTCTTCAAAACTTTGTTTCTGATTTCCTGTATTAAATACTTTCCTGCTAAAAATGTCTAGACTTCTGTTTTGCTTAAAAAATGTTAAATGATATTGATATGAAGAAGCTCAATGAGTTCATTGAACTGAAAGGAAGCCAGTGTGGCTGAAATTTTGAGAATATGGGGAAAGAGTTGGGAAATTAGATTGAAGGATACACAAATCTAATGGTACACAGTGCAGTTGCATTTACAATTGAGTAAAGTCTAGAGAGATGGAGTGGGTGGGGCAAATTGGAGAGCATGCATCCCATCTAAAGATGACTCTAAATTTTTCAAGGGCAATAAGAAATCCAAATTTTTGTTCCCTTCCCTGTGTCCATGTGTTCTCATTGTTCAACACCCACTTATAAGTGAGAATATGCAGTGGTGGTGGAGGGGGTAGGGGAAGGATAGCAGGGGATAGGGAGATTAAGGGGGGTTAACATTAGGAGAAATATCTAATGTAGATGGCAGGGGGATGGATGCAGCAAACCACCATGGCACATGTATAGCTATGTAACAAACCTGCAGAATTTGCACATGTACCCAAGAACTTAAAATATAATTTAAAAAAATTAAAAATAAGTTAAAAAATCCCAATTTTTATGTCAAATCAGCCATGTTTAAATATTGGGTGCATATTTGATTTTTAAAACACAATGTATTTGCTCAAATCATAACTGTTTTATTCTGCAGGCTACATTTTTGAATACTGGCATCTGAAGCAAGGTCTTTTAGGATGTTTTCCCTATTTCTAAAATTTCTGCTCTTTATCTCTTTTATTCCTACCATTCACTTCTTCTATTTATTGTTGCTTTTACCACCTTCTCTATCTGCCATAACAGTTTTCAAACTCAACCTAAAATAACAGGAGTTGAAAGGGGAGGAGATCTAGTAGAGTGGGATTTGAAGAAAAAAACCCCATATTCATTTCAACCCCTTAGCCTTGGTTTGAGGCCTATTTAGAGAATAGGTTTAATGTCTACTTAACTATTTCTGCCTTAAAAGAGTATTTAAGAGGATGTTTCACTGAAGACTCTACAATAAAGGTAGTTTGTATCGTATTCTTGCCCTCTATCTTTAGGCAATAACATAATTTTATTTTGGAGATGATAAAATATGAATGTTTTACAATGCTGCTTATATTACTGAAAATATTAAGTTTAATATTCTTAAATGGCTGCTGAAAGATTGTAGCCATTGAAAAGTGGAAGTTAATGTAATTAAAGGAGACACGTGAACATTTCTGGGGGACAGTGAAGGCATAATGGAAGGAGCATGAGCTTTAGAGTTAGCAAGAGCTGGGTTTCAACATTGCTCTGCTATGTACAAGTTATGTGAACACTGGAAAGCTTCTTAGCTTTTCTGAGCTCTTGCAAAATGGGGATAAGGAGTGAGAGGGGATTAATTAATAGATTAGAAGTTTTCTGAGAGTCCCCTATATGCCAGCTATTGCTTTAGACATAATCTGCTCACACAGAATCTATAGTCTAGCAGGGAAGACAAGTAAAAAATAAATGTAAACAATTATTTCATTAGTGTGATAGGTGTTATAGAGGAAAATGAGAGCACACAACAAGATCAAACTAATGGGGAGTGGTTGTGCATGGCCATAGCCCAAAACATTTTCTGTGTGCATGTGTGTGAGAGAGTTAATATGAGTGTTTTGGTTAGATTTGGGCAAAGATGTCTAAATGATATCACGGTTTAAATTTCAGATTTCAAGAGGTTATTATTACTTAACATTGCTGCTCCGCTGCTGCCATTTTAAGAGTTCAGAGTTGATGCTGAGAAAATGTTTTGGATGCGAGAGATATTGTCAAAAAATACTGTCTATTACCATATGGCCTGGTAATAGATTCATGTTTAGTTGTTGCCTCTGACCAGTCTGGTCCTTCTCTGTGCACTGTTGGTGATTAAGGGGTCGTGTTAAAGTTCCTGATTAAGGTATTCCCATTAAGTTCCCAGGTGAATTCAAGTCAACACTAATGAATGTGCTTAAGTGGAAGTACTAGAAATTCTCCCCAGGTAGCTTAAGCCACAATAGGGAATCTATAGGTCTACACAGCCTAATCACGAGGATGGTGGCCAGGCCTTAGGAGGGACTGAAAACAGGTACTAGAAAGGCATCAATAGCTGATGCAGCTTCTCTTGCTCTTCTCTCCGCACTCTCCCGCTTTGTTCTCTTCTCATAGCAGAAAGTCTTTCTCTGCTTCTCTGTCTCTAGCAAACTGCAGACAGTAGTTAATTCATCTCTCTCAGAAGGGAGAGTCTGATCGGTCCTGCTTTGATCAGGTATTTTCCCAGATCTAATCCATACTGGCTAAGTGAGTGGGATCACATAGCACCACACAGCCCCTCCACCTCCGGAGTAACTTCTGGGATTTATTCACCTGGATAGAGGGAATAACAACAGTGCATAGTTTATCAGGAAAGTCACAAAGATTATATGAGATAATACATTTCAATCATTTTAGCTTAGTGCTTGGCACATAGTAAGCAATGAACAAACACGAGCTTTTAGAATTGTTGTTATTATTGCTATTTGTCATATTATTTCAATATTGATTTGCTTGGAGTCATTGAAACCATTTCAGGAAGGTTAGAATAAAGAAAAAGGCTTATTCTGGAACCAATGCTTAAGCAAGTTTGGGAGTATGAGTCTGAATGTATCCTCATTAGAGTAGTATCTATCAGTCTTAGAAACATGGCTTCTATAATTAAATTTGCTACACTCTTTTCTTTATCATGCTATTGAAGCAAACCAGATGGCAAGAAGGCAAATAAGAAAGCTTATCATTATCAGGAGTTAAAAAAAAAAGCATTCAAGTTAGCTGCTTAGATGTTGCTCAACTTCTAATGAATAAAATAGGTATTAATAGCAATATAATTGTTGGTACCAGTTGAAATTTGCAGTTATTAAAGCAATAATAAAAAGAAACTCATCATAGCCATTGCATGATTTTCCCACATTTTAATAGGGATTGCCTCTGAATAATTAAGGCATGCCCATTAAATTCTCAGATGAATACAGTTAATGCAAATGAACATTAAGTCAATACACTGGATAAAAATGCTTTTTTTTTTTTTTTTTTTTTTTTTTTTTTTTTTTAGAAATTTTTTTTTTTTCTCAAGTTTTTGGCTCATGGAAAAACCTGAGTTATAAAGTTAGTCTACTGTGGTAAAAAGTTCCAGCAAATCTGTAGTATTTCCATATAAAAATTAAAAATGCCAAAATGATCCTTTGGCAATTAGGCAAAAGTAGTTTTTGATTTTTTAGTGCCAAGATGGCTGTGATTTGGGTCAACTCAGCAAGCTTGTGTTAATCTGGGTATGGTCTCTCTTCACAGGCCTTCTATTGGCTGTTGTGCTTGGGGCATTTTTCCTAGATATGTGCATGGCTCCCCCACCCCTTTCTCACATCTTTGCTCAAATGTTACCTTCTAAAGGACACCTACTCTAATCACCGTTAAAAATTGCCTTCTGCCAGACAAGTATTCCTAAGCCCCTTCTCTTTTGCTCATAGTATTTTTCCCATAGAACCCATAACATTCTAGCATGTTAACTTTTTTATGATGTTTATTGTCAATCTCCATGATAGTCTTACCTGTTTTTACTGATGTATCTCCAGTGCCTTGAACCATGCCAGTGTCAATCAAGAAAAATGATGAAACAAGTCTCAATCATTTTAAGAGGCTTATTTGCCAAGGTTAAGGATGCACCAGGAGACAGGTCTATGCCTTTCTCCGAAGACAATTTTGAGCGCTCCAAATTTAAAGGGGAAAGGGCAGGATATTGAGAAGTATACAGTTTTCATATAAGAGGTGGGGTAGGGAAAATAGTCATTCATGCCTTTGTCTGGCTCAGTGAATCTACTTTTTTTTAAAACATAAGATGACATAGACAAATGGGGTAGAGGAAAAATGCAGGGAATCTGCATTTTTACATAAGCTAACATAGACAAAATAGGGCAAGGGAATAATCGGATATGCATTTGTGTTAGGTGGGCAGGGGGTGACTGCTCCTGTAAATATAAGCTATCAATTTACATCGCCATGGTGAAATTTTAACAGAAACACTTCACAGTAAAGATCCTGGAGCTCACTAGGAATTTCCTTTTGGGAAAAATATGAGGGAGGTGTGTAGCTTTTCATCTTGTAGCCATCTTATTTAGGAACCAAAAAAGGGGGAGGCAGGTTTGTGTGACCCAGTTCCACCTTAACTTTTCCCTTTG
The DNA here is from genome assembly GCF_001604975.1 of Cebus imitator. Classification (NCBI taxonomy): domain Eukaryota; kingdom Metazoa; phylum Chordata; class Mammalia; order Primates; family Cebidae; genus Cebus; species Cebus imitator. The sequence continues at coordinate 71,079 of NW_016107789.1, read as the reverse complement.
CCTTGATGAGTTTGGGGTCTCAAGATTTAATTTTCTTTCACACCAGGCAGAGTAGGTCTTCTAAAAATATCTAATGTCATAAACTATGTGTATAAATGCCATGCATATACATCTGTATAAGTTAGTGGGGCTTAAATATTTTAATGTATGTTTTTATAGTAATTTTTTTTGAACTTTCATTCTTCTGTCTATCCATCCATCCTGTAAATATTTTCTGAAGACCTAATGCTTTTCCCTGGAGTTCCGTTTTCCACTGGGAAGCAAAGCAAGGATGACTACGTTCCTTCTTTACTGAGCTTATTATACAGTTGTGGCAAGAGACAATAAAACATTTTCTGTGAAATAGAATCAGGGCTATAAAAGGAGCAGTACTAGATACCGTGGGAGAAGAGAGCAGAGGGTGACTCAGCAGGGATAGGCTTTTTTGAATGGGAGGTCTGAATGAATGTTGGATAAGAGTCACCCCAGCAAAGGGGCATGTGTGGGGTGTGGAGAAGACAGAATGAATGGCAGATGTGAGATCGGCAGAAGAAAACAGCACACAGGCCTTCAGGTAGGAGACATCAGACTGTGGAGTGGGAATGAGGGAAACTGTGAGAGCTACAAAGGCCATGACCTCAAACACCTTGTAAATCCCGCTGAGGAATTTAGATTTACCCTGAGTTGTTGGCGGATTTTAAGCAACAGGGAATGATGCAATGCAATTTCCATCGACGGTGGCTGCTCTATATTTATGGCTCATCCTCCATCTGTGAATGCTGAATATAATACCTTGAGGTAATCATTGATGTCAGATTTGCCTACGAAAGCTGTCACCTGAATACCATTTCAGTATATAGCCATCCTTTCATATATTTGGGGAATTGGTTCTAGGCCCCTCATGTTACCCCAAGTCAAACATATGCAATCCCTGTGGGCCATGCCGAACTCTCATATATGAAAAATTGGCCCTATGTAGAGGCAGGTTTTGCATCCCAAGGATGCTGTGATTTACATCTGTGTTTGGTTGAAAAAAATTCACATATAAGTGGCCCTGTGCAGTTCAAAACCATAGTGTTCAAGGGCCTACTATGTGTTTACTGTCTTGCCTGCCTGGAATCCATTTCCACCTCCTCTGGTCATGGAACTCAGTGTTTCCTTTGGGAGACTCTATTTAATCCATGGTTTCAGTCCTGGTTTTTTAGGTGGGGCTCTACCCACGGTGCCAGAGGTTGAGCCGGTGTGCCTGACCCAAGAGAGCACAAAATCATACCACTGGCAATTGGTTTAGTTGGGGGCATATGACCCAGGCCCATCCAATCAATGTACATTTATGTTTATTTAGCTTCAGTGATTATATCAATATGGTCAATTTGGCTTAAAGTTTAATTCAGGGGTTATTGGGAGGAATAGCTCTTTTATTTCTGCTAGGCTTGAGCCTTGGGTGATGGTGGTTGGGAGCTACTGGCAGCCATCTTAGCACTAGGAGCCCTAGAGTGGAGCCAAGATGGAGAGGAACAGCTCTGCAGAATGGGGGCACCACATTTTGAAGGCATGGTCTCCTAAATCATGCTTTGCCTAAAGCCAGGTAAAAACTGCAATTTTCAAAAATATTAGTTGTTTTTTTCTCCATTTTTTGCTTAAGCAGTTTGAGTTGGGGTTTTCTGTCTTTGCAGTGGTAAATATCTTGATTAATCTAAACTGCAAGGGATTTCCCTGCTATAGGTTCTGCTATGATTTGGTCTTTCTTCTTAAGGAATGCATATAGATGGAATGCCCAGTGCTTGTTCTAAAATTAGGAAATAAAATTCTAAAGAAAATTTTATTTTAATGTGGCTACCATATAAAGTGTGTCCTCATGACACACACTGAATAACGACAGTGGTCCTCAAACTTTCAATCCTACGTTCCACTGTTAGATAATTTGAGTCAGTAGGTTGAGGAGTAGTAGGGTCAAGGATCTGCACTTCCAGCCAGCTTCCCAGGGTTACTGTGAGATGTTCAGCTGCTCACACTTTAAGAATAATGATCTGATAGCCTTATAGCTGCATTGGAAATAGGAACTTAGGAGAAAAATATATAAACACATTATAACAGAGGAGGGATAAGTGCAAAACCTCCTGCACAGAATCCAAGACCGTGAACAATATGTTGCTGATTTATAAGTCCAACTTCATCTGCCACTGTGCCCCTGAATAACCCTTTGCTTTAAGTAGAGTACCTCTTAAGAACATTTCAGTATTTTGGCCTACAAAACTCCTTTTCTCCCCAACAGTGAAATGCCCCTCCAATTTTTTTCCAGAGTATCTGATTTGTACCCATCACCAAAAACCTGTCCAGCTCAGTGTTCTCCCGTCTTAATTAATATACGTATCACCCAGGGATATTGTTAAAGTATAGATTCTGACTCAGTAAGTCTGGGGCAGGGCTTGAGGTTCTGCATGTCTAACAAGCTCCAACGTGATGCTCGTGTTTCTGGCCCATGGACCATTCTTGGAGCAAAAAGGCCCCTACCTACAGTAAATTCTATCTTCTGAGAACTACTCCTACCCTGGTGAATGTACAATTCTGTGTCTATTTCTTAGTATTAGTCATTGTATCTATGTGCATGCCTTTTCTTTCTAAAGGAATTTATATTTACTATTTACTAAATACTAAGTATTCTGCATGTATTGTCTCAGTTCTTTCAACTACCCTAGTTAGATGGTATTATCACCCACTTTATATGGATTAAAAAGTAGGTTCCGAGAGATTAAAGGACCATTTAATCAATATCATGTATAATTTTCTTAAAAGCTCTAGAAGGTATGACCTGGGTTGCATATGTCTTTAGTTCCATAACAATATGCAGTACTGGGGATTTTACCTTATAGAGGTTTAGTAGACTCTCAATGGTCAATTGGTAAATAATGAACCCTCTAAATGATCGTCTTAAGTGTTTATAATGATTCAGAAAATGCTCACAATATCATGTTGAGTAAAAAATCAGTGGACAAAATTATCGGTGAGACCATCTTAATTCTGCCAAAAGTACACTTGTATACAAGGACAAACGGACAAACGGACAAAGGGAAAAAACCAACACCATACATAGTGATTATTTTGAGAAAGGAGAGCTGGTAGTATAGAGCTTTCTGCTTTTATAAGTGAGTATATTTTCTGATACACACATATATATATATTTTGGCAGTGAGCATGTATTGCTTTTATAACCAACAAAACCAATCAATATAAGTAGGTATAATGAATTTATTGCTAGGACCAGGTAAGACTTGTGTGGAAAAGAACAGACGCGGTCAAGTCAGGGCAGGAATTGATGGACGCCCCACACACAGAGAGACAGTAACAAATGTGGATGGGGTCAGCTCTTGAGAGGCATAGCCAGGTAGAAACCTGCTTCTAGTTTTTGTTGTAAAATTTGGGAATGGTTTTCATTATCTTTTAAAACTTATTTTCATGGAAGTATAATACACATATTTTTATAAACCAAACACATCCATGTAAGCATCACCCATATCAAGAAATAGAACAGTATCAGTACACTCAAAACCCCTGTTGTGTTCCTTTTGGTTATTCTCCCTACCCTACTTGCTGCACATGTGCCAGATTAACCACCATTCTGACTCTGACTTGCAACAGTGTGGATTAGTTTTGCCTGTTTTTATCATATAATCCTGGAATCATACAGTGTATACTGTTTTGAGTCTGTTTTCTGCAGTGTTATAATTGTGAGCGTTATCAGTATTGTAAGTTCTTGTGGATCTTTAATTTTCCTTGCTGTATGGTATTCTGTTATACACAGTGTGAATATAACACTGTGTATCTTTTCAACTCCTGATGGGCATAGGGTAGTTTCCAGATTTTTTGTTATGTATAATGCTGTTATGAATACTACAGTATAGATTTTAGTCAATAATTTTTAATTTGTTCTGACAATTACTTGACATAGCACCTTCTGATGGATTCTGGTGGCTAACAGTGTCCTAAAACTTTAAGGGTGGTGTAAGACTCACTTGGAGAACTTCAGAAATTTTGAGTCAACAGTTTTAGGGTAAGACCCTGAAATCTGTATTTTAACCAAGTGCTCTGTGGGTCCCATCTTGAGAAACGTCTTTATAAAGAGAAAGAATATAAGACTGAGAGAAGCTATGGCTCTGATCTTGGTTTTCCACTTCCCAATTTGATCTGGGAGAAATTACTCCACCTTGGCTAGTCTTCTCTTCCACTCTTCCTCCTTCCTCCTGTTGTAATAATGCCTTCCCAGCTTGAGTAGCTGATTCAAAGGAAAGAAAACATATGAAAAGTGAAAATGCAAATGAAAGACATTATTCTGATCACCTAGAGCCTAACAATGATGGTAAGGATAGACAATAAGAATGTAGTTAGTAATACTACCATATCCTTAGGGGACATGCCTCAAGGGGGTAATCTTGTTTTTATGAAAGCATGCTACTTCTGTAAAAATTGTGGTTGCACAGAGGAATGTGACTCCTATAAAGAGCTGACTCATTTTATCTCAGGTTAGTTTTGGAAAACTAACCATGCTTAATGGTTGGCCCACAATACACTTAGTCAGTAGATAATCATTTTGAGGTTGGCTAAGGAGTTAAAGTCCAAAGCAAGACTAAATTATTTTTGTTTCATATTCCTCTAACCTTATAGCAAGATGTAGTATAGGGATTTCAACATTATAGGAGCTCAAACATTCTCATTGATCAGTTGATAAATAATGAACCCTTTCTAATTCCTAATTCTCTGCCTCTCTTCCACCTACTCTCTGCTCTAGCCTCATTGACATTCTCTCAGAGTGAATGTTCCACGTTCATTCCAGCCTCAGCACTTTTGCCCTTGGTGTAACGTATCCCTGGAATGACGTTTAATTCTAAGCCCATCATGTACCGATTATCACTTGGGCTTAAAGACCACTTCCTATTGGAGGACTTCCTGAGATCTCTGGTTACATAATCCCACATCACCCTGACTGTCTTTGCCATAGCACCACTCACGCTGCTGAGTTTTTATAGCTGATTTATCCTGAGACTATAAGCTCCATAAGACCAAAGACTAGACTTGGCTCACTGACTGCAATATCCTCCACTTCAAGCTCAGAGCCCAGAAAATAATAGGAGCTCAATAATAATTTTTTTTGATGCTGCTTTCTCTCTTTTAAAAGCCAAAAGAGTACAGATTTTTGGAAACTAACAGTTGGAATACCTAGGAGTTGGCTCCATGCAAACATGCTATCCCTAAAGGGCATATACCGTCCATTGCTATTTGTTTTCTATACTTTATAATTTGTTTTCTTGTTAGACATCGGAAGAGAGAAGGCTTATGTTTATGTTGATTGCAAATGTTTTGAGAAGGCTTTGGAGAGCTGCTGGGCATGTATCCTTGCAAGTAAATCCTGCCCTTCATCATAATTTGAGGACTCTCTTCCAAAGGAAAAGGATTAGAATTAGCATCCCACTTAAGGCAGAATAACTCAAGTAAGGTCATGAACTACTAACACACCCAAGAATATATAAAATTTTGTGATTTGAACTCAAAATAGTCATTGTGATCACAGCCGAAATGAAAATAATACTTAGTTTATTGCTCTTTGGATCTGGGAATCGAAGCCAGCCTTTATTTTATTCTTTCCAAGTCATTTGCTTCTTTCACCTGAACTTTGGCCTCTCAGATTGAGGTTTGGCACAGATACTTGTATTGGAAGGGGAGTTCTGGGCTCTCTATTGGTCACCCATCTGTCCATGTGCTGAATAAACGCAGAGTGCCTATAGGCTTACACATCCAAGCTCTTGAGTTTGGAAGAGGCATTATGTTTATTTTAGTTTCTTGAGGTATCAAACTTGTGCAAGTCACAGTGACTATAAAGGTGGCTAGGCAGGAAGAGAAAGCGCAAAGAGGGCATTTTCTATTATGCTAGGTTTAGAATGTTTGGGTTGAAAGGATAAGAGAAAGCACACAACCTTGCCCTGTCTTCTATTCTTTTGCTTTCTTGTTATTCATTTAGCTTAGGGATCATTTCTCAGATTCTGGAGTTAGACTCCTTGGGTTTGAGTCCTGACATGGCGTGTTGCTGAATTCATGTAACTGGTCAAGGTGTTTACCAGTTCTGTATCTCAGTTTGCAGGTCTTTAAAATGGCAATAATAATATGAAATATCTTGAGTTGTTGTAAGGATTAAATGGGATAATGGATACAAAGTGGTTGAAGCTTAGGCAGGCACAGTGGCTCACACCTGCAATTGCAGCACTTTGGGAGGTTGACCCAGGCAGATCACTTGAGACTAGCCTGGCAACATGGTGGAAACCTGTGTGTACAATACTACAAAAATTAGCAAGGTGCAGTCGCACATGTCTGTAGTTTCAGCTGCTTGGGAGGTTGAGATGGGAGGATTGCTTGAGTCTGGGAACTGGAATTTATTCCTAAATTGAACCTAAGAGGTAGAGGTTTCAGTGAGCCAAGATTGCAGCACTGCACTCCAGCCTGGCTGACAGTCCAGAAAAAAAGGGTGGGGTGGGGGTCTGGCACATCTGGCACGTAATGAGTGTTCATGCATGTGGGTTTTTATTATTTGTTAAAGGCCTTGGTGGTCACTTAGACATTGAGCAGGTACCCAGAATAAGGCCATCCTCCTATTTGTGGACTTTCCTGTCTAACTGAGAGAGACAAAATAGCAAAAAACAAATAAGCCCTCCAGTAGAGAACAAATGGGATAATATATGCTGTCAATTCTGAAGATGCAGCAACTATATTTGACATTTGATTTTATGCTAAAGGGTAAAAGAGAAGTATGGAAAATATACTTCAGGCAAAAGAATGGCCTGCGGATATTTAGTGCTCTAGAATGATAGAGAAAGTTGGATGTGGTTGGCTTAGAGGTATTCTGGTGAGAAGGTATGACTGATGTGGCTTAGCTGGTTGGTGGGAAACTCTAAAACTCCTGTGCTGAGGGAAATAGTTGTGAAGGACCCTGCATGTGAGACTGAGTTTTTTCACTGGTTGCCCCATGTTTTCAACATTTATTCATAAATGTACCTTGGGAAGTGTTTGATTTGCCTTTTAGAGTTCTTACCTTGAACTTTGAATTTGGCAGGAACATTACACTTATTTCAACATTTTTAAAGACTAAGACGTGAGATGTGTATTAGTTGTGGCTGTATTTTACCATTTTTCTGTAAGTTATCTGATTCAACTCCATCATAACTTTTGGCATCATCCAAAACCTTCCTTTTCCCAACCCCATTTCTAAAAGCATTTTCTGTGTTAACAATCATAGTAATAAGAAACACCCACTGATTTCAAATTATATTACAAAGCTATAGTAAAATAGTATAGTACTGGCATAGAAACAGACATATAGATCAATAGAACAGAATACAAAACCTAGAAATAAACCCATGTGTATACAGGCAACTGGTATTCCACAAAGGTGCTGAGAATACACAATGGACAAAGGATAGTCTCTTCAGTCACTTCAGTAAGGATGTTGGGAAAACTAAATATGTACAACTAGATTCTTACCTCAAATCACGTGCAAAAACAACATAAAAGTAATTCAAGATATAAAGTTAAGACCTGACACCATAAAATGGAAGAAGAAAATGGAAAAAGTTATTTGATATTAAATTTGGAAATGATTTTTTTTAAATATATGACATCAAAAGCACAGGTAACACAAGCAAAAATAAACAAGTGGGACATCTACAAAATAAAGACGTTCAGTGCAGCAAAGGAAATAAGAAAACAAAAAGGCAACCCCGAAAATGAGAGAAAATGTTTGTAAATCATGTATCTGACAAGAGATTAATATCATCATGGAAATGCAAAGCAAAAACACGGTGACATATCACCTTGCAACTGTTAAGATTGCTACTATCAGAAAGTCAAAGATAACAAATGTTGGCAAGGATGTGGAGAAAAGGGAATCTTTATCTTTTGTTAATGGAAATGTAAATTAGCACAGCCATTATGAAAACCACCTTGGAAGTTCCTCAAAAAAATTAAAAATAGAACTACCATGTGATCCAACAATCCCACTGCTGGGTACGTAGCCAAAGGAAATGAAACCAGTGTCTCAAAGAGATGTGCATTCCCATGCTTATTGCAGCATTATTCACAATAGCTAAGATATGGAAATAACTTACATGCCTATTGATGAATACGTGGATAAAAAATGTGGGTTATATATATGAATATTATTCAGCCTTAAAAAAGAAAGAAATCTTGGCGTATGTGACAGCATGAATGAACCTGGATGATATGCTCAGTGAAAAACGCCAGGCACAGAGAGGCAAATAATGCGTGATCTCATTCATATGTGGAATCTAAAAAGTTTGAACTCACAAAAAGGGTCGAATGGTTGTTACCAGGGGTCCAGAGGTGGGGGAAGTCAGGAGATGTGGGTCAAAAGGTACAATCTTGCAGTTAGAAGGTGAAAAATTTCTGGAGACTGAGTGAACAGCACAGTAACTGTAATTAGTAATAGCATATTGAAATTTGCTAAGAGAGTAGATGGATAACATTCTCACAACATGCATGCACACAGAAATGCAACTGCTTGAGGTGATAGATATTTAGTTGGTGGTAATTATTTAACAACGTATACATATATGAAAACATCACATGGCTTACCTTGAATGTATGATTTTTGTCAATACCTCCTCCATAGAGCTGAAAAAAATGTGCCAGAGGAGAGACACCTGAGAACACCACCACCTGGGGAAAGGTGATGAGGGAGACTGAGGGCATTTCTAGGAAGTAGAATGCTAAATCGGGAAAACCATTCTACATTTGGTGTTAAAGGAAAGGGCTAGTAGGGGACATCTGGATTTCTAGATTTCAACCAGGGACCTATTAATCTTAAAAAAGAAAAAAAAAAGCACCTGTTACGCACAAATAATTGAGATGGTTGGCAATAAAAAGCACCATCTTTTCTTTTTAAATATAAGTTACCTCTCATCTCTACTCACTGTTTTCTCTTCCATTTAAATCTCCCTTTGACGTGCTCTCTCCGTATCTCCGTATTCTATTTCTGTCTCTGCCATTCCCCCAACTCCCCTCAAACTCATCCCTTCCCCAGCTCTGTTGGGATGGCGGTTCAATCTGTGTTCCCACACCTCTTGGAGTTCTATGGAGTTAGCTCAGGGCCAGTGCTGGTGAAATGCCAAAACTTGTACCTCAGCTTCAGCCCTGTCTCTCTGACTTGCTTTACATGTTGAGGAAGATTTTGTTTGGAGAAATGGTTCTGGGATTACAGGAAGTTTAATATTATATCCTCAGGGTATTGAGTCATACCTTATTTCTCATTTCTTTAACCACTTCATAAATAGTAGAACAGATTGGACCTTTTCAAATAAATTTGTCTGTGTATTTTCTTATTTTTTCACCATGGCTCCCTTGAACTGTTTCTCTCTTTTATTATTTTTCCAACTAATAGTGCCATTTATGTGAGAGAATGTGGATAGCTGTTTTATAATTTCTGAATTACACAAATCAGAATGCATTCTTGAATCTTGCTTTATTTTTTTCTGAGACAGAGTCTGGCTTTGTCGCCCAGGCTGGAGCTCAGTGGTCCAGTCTCTGCTCACTGCAACCTCTGCCACCTGGGTTCAAACAGTTCTCCTATCTCAGCCTCCCAAGTAGCTGGGATTACAGGCATGTGTCACATGCCTGGCTGATTTTTGTATTTTTAGTAGAGATGGGGTTTTGCCAAGTTGTCCAGGCTGGTCTTGAACTCCCGAGCTCAGGAGATCGGCCCACCTCAGCCTCCCAAAGTGCTGGGATTATAGGCACCACGCCTCAGCCTCCCAAAGTGCCGGGTGAGCCACCATGCCCAGCCAGATCTTACTTTTTAAAAGACGTCACTGACTAGTGTTAGAAAGCGTTGTATATCAATGGCATACAAGGTCGAAATGGAGTAATGTGTACATTTACATGCTTTTCATGTGTTGTATAAAAGACACATCCCATTAGGCTTCACATTCTCTCCGTCTGCTAAGTAGGAGGCAGGTCAGCCTGTCTGGGAGTCCACATCAGAGAGGACATGGAGTCAGAAAGAAGATGAAAAAGCAGTAGTTCAGTATTTATTAGGTTGCAGAACTCAGCAGCAACGTGATAACTGCACCTCATTCTCTCACCAGCTCCAAGGGTTTTGGTAGTTTGGTGTGGGAAGAAGGGGATCAGAGTGCAGAGTAACTATGAATCATTTGTGAGTGAGAAGAGGAAACCTTCTGTTTTCTTTCTTTTGCCAAGAATTGAGTCTACAGTTAATGGAGTGAGACTGGGGGAGCAGAAGGAAGTGGGTGATTGAAACTTCTTTTAAAAAAAATTGTTAAGCAGACAGATACAATGCAGCACATAGTAAATGTCTCTTTGCCATTCTGATGTTGACTTCTCTTAAGCTTCAGTTTCCTTTTAAACCTATGACCAAACCAAGCTATACTTGTAAATTCAATCATTCGACATTTTGTTCTTTATCTGAGCCATATTGTATTTATCTGCATCTTTCTCACCTTTAACCCTAAGTTAACAAACTCCTTGTAAGTTCTATTCTTCCCACAGCTTAAAAATTCCTCTAAAATAGTTTTGATCCAAATGTATTCTGTCATTGTTTCAGAGGAGTTTATATTTTCTTTCTTTTTGAGTATACAAAAAGAAAGTATTTGTATTTTGTAAGAGAATATTGAATTTGAGTATACAAAAGAAAGTACTATATTTTATGAGAGAATATTGAATTTGATAAACCCGTGTGTGTGTGTATGACTCGTGGTGGCTTAAGTATTTCTTACAGAGAAATATAATTTCAGGGAGTTCTTTATATTCAAAAACACCCAAATGGTTACTTTTGGGATGTAGCCTACGGAACTCACACAAAATGTGGACTAAACCAAGTGCATAAAGATGTTTGTTGCAGCAAAATTTCTAAAAGCAAAAAATGTGAAACAACCTAACGAAGGTAATGTGGCTTTCAGTTAAAATGTAATCTACCCAGTGAAATATAGTGAATCCATTAAAATGAGGACATGAAGACTGCTCAACAACATGAATAAAACAGCCTAGAACAGTACCGGTGAGCTGTGATTGCAGGTGAGTAAAAGTATGATGGGTGAAATGTACTGGGGGGGAATATGTTTAGATGTTACTAATAGTTATATGCCAGAAAAATACAGTAACAACAAAACTTCCTCCCTCGTCTCCCACATGCTGAAAGGCCTCTATGTACTAGGAATGACACAAAGTGTTTCCCTAAGCTAACTTTTATACCCCTTTAAATATAGCTGTAATTATCCCCACTGGCAAATGAGGAAAGTAAGGCTCAGATAGGTTAGGTGACTTTTCTGAAGTCGTAGCTTTCTGTAAGTGGCAGAACTGGACCTCAAAGAGAAGTCCAAGTGCATTTTAGTAAGGGAAGTAGTGAAAATGGAACTAAAGTAGTAGTCAAACATCCTGGATTCAGATGTCCGTCTTTCCACACTCATAAATGGTGTGGCCTTGATCCACTGTTCCCTGTCTGTAAAATGATAGGGACTCAAATAGGGTATCCACACGGACCTCCCAGTGTTGAGGTTTTATGGTGTCTAGGTTTCCAATTTGCTGGAGTGCCTCTTTTACTAAAAAAATAAGGTCATTCCCTGAAATTTGGTGTAATAGTTTTTATTATAATTTCTCATTTCAGACACTACACATTTCCACCAGCAATTACATATTTCACAGAGATAAAAGTATTATCAAGAGGTAGTATATTTAGTTTGCAAATGAGGTGAAGGGACTAAATAAACTTCCTACCCCTTTGCGTTTGTTTGTCTAAATCAAGGAAAAGTAATGTGTGATGGGTGGTGTGATTGATGTGGACCTTCAGAGCCCTGGTTGCTGCTTGAGTATGGCTCATCAATTCTTGAAAAGATTTCCCATTTAGCTGGGTATACAGCCTCATGGCAGACAGCTGCCTGCACAGCTGGGGCATCAACTCTCACTCATCATGTGGGATGCTATAGGAACGGCTCTTAGCTGGTAATATTCATGCCCATCTGTTTGGATAACATGGAGCCCTTATGAACATTGGTCAACTCCATCTTCCTTGATCTCCTTCCAACCTTATCCCCCCACCGCCTCCCATTCATGCGCAGCCATGAGTTTTTCCATCTTCTTCTTATATGTCCTTTCTACCTGGATGACTAGAGACCTTGCTGGTCTCAACGCAGTCAAAGAAAATGGTCAGTTGTGCATCACAGTTAAATCATACAGATCTGAAGTCAGGAAAGAGAGGAAGACAACATATTTCTCAATGTTCTCATTTCACAGACTAGAAGGCTGAGGTTTGGAGAGGTTACATCACTTTGCAATGTTCACACAGCTAGTCTGCAATAGACAAATTGGTTGGTGATTCAGGCTTAGCGCTCTTCTCCCAATATAGTTTTTGAATTTTCTATCAGAGGCCCTGGAGCTAGTGTTAGTGATTAAATATAGTTATCCTCTCAGACATTTTCTAGCATAATCTCCTGAATGAATAGGACAGAAGATATCCTTGAACAGAATTGATAAGGACAATATCTTTGCTGGAAATTTGTGTATGGGTATAAAAATCACTTGCAGGAAAGAGAAAGTCCGAAGAAAGTGTCAGGGATTGCTGGCTTCTCTAAACACCTAGATGAAAGCAGTTTACCCACTGGGTTAAAAGGCACTTTTGGAAAGATTGAGTCTATTACCGAGGGTCTAGCTTTTTCCTTCATCCCTTATCTTTTCATTTTTAATTCCCCAGTCTTTTACATTTACCCCCCTTTTCTTCGCATTGTCTTTTTCTTCTACTTTTCATTTGTGTACCTTTTCATTTTTGCACTGTCTTTTGGGTGGGAAAAATCAATTCCTGTTTGGAGGTTGAGCTAAAAATGAATCCCACGTTGCATGGTGTCATGATACTTCCTGTGTAACACCATTAAACATCCCCCAAAAGCAGCATAGGCCTAGGAGCCTCATCACTGATTAATTGCTTCATGTCAATTTTCATGTAGGCTCCACTTTCACTTTTGACATCTCATTTAATTTGTACAACAATGCCAAGACAAATAATTATCCTCATTTGGCAGATGAGGGGGATCAGTCTCAGAGGTGAAGCTGTGATCTGTGATTGTGAGATTTATTAACACCAGAGATGGCCTTAGATTCCAGTTTAGGGCTCTATATCAAAGTTGCGGTATACACATCACCTGGGATCTTGTTAAAGTGTAGATCACCGTTCATTAGTTCTGGAGCGGGGCTGGAGATTATGCACTTCTAAGATGTCTTGCGATGATGTGCTGTGATACCCTTTGAGTAGATGTTTTTTTTCCACATCATGTACTTTCCTATCTTGGGAACTCAAATCCTTGTAAGATAAGTATGCTGCCAGTGTAGTTCAAAATCTGGAACTATGTCGGCAGAGATGTTGAATATTGCCTTTCTCCTGAGCAAATTGGTCAAGACTTGTTTTTCTACTTAAGGACATGTAAGAAAATCATAAAGCATGGTCATGATGACATAATAATAATATTTTTCCATACCCCTCTCCTCTAATTCACTGTCAGCCTCTCAAGAGCAAAGCGGTATGGGGTTCACCATTTGCTTTCTTATACCTAACAGTTGGCTCCTAATGCAGAAGAGCTTTGTGGAATGGATAGGTGAATGCAGTGATAATAAATTGAAAAAAAATCAGACACTTTTTTCCAACAGCAGTATCTGGAAGAATTCCATGTCTTAGAGAAGAGTCATATTCCATTTGGTGCAGGGACAAAGTCAGGAGACCAAACAGAATACTCAGTAGGGCAGCAGAAGTTAACTGACACTTGCCATCTGTACAGGCCTGTGTGTTCCCCAAGACCCTGTGCTTTGTCTGGCAGAAACTGCACCCTAGTCTTCTCTTCCATCCTCTGGCTCTTTGCCTGGCACCTTGTTGCTATTCTCAGAGGCCCATCAATAGTGGAAACACATCTGTGTTTTTGTTGTACTAATGACCCATTTTCAAGCTGATTCTCCCAGAGTTTTAGGAATAGCTGATACTGCTATGCATGGAGCTCTTTTGCTGTAAAGATCTAGAGGTAAGGATAATGTGTCTGGGCAATTATTTAATGGATGATCTGTGTTCAGCAAGCCTAAGTTCTGGACCTGGTTTTACCACTAACTAGTTTTGTCCTTTGGTCAAGTCACATACTCTTTCTCAGCCTCCCTTTCCTCATGTGAGCAATGGGAAATGGAGTGAGCCAGGTGATGGCAAAGTTGCTTTTTACTCCCACAGATCAGATTTGTGACTTATCATACCATTGCTGCTCTAAATAGTATGAGGGGTGAAGCATATTTCAAATCCTCCTTGTTTACCTGGATAAAACCCGAGTCCAGATGGTTGGTGTCCCCAGAATAATGGACTCTTTACATCTGAGAACTTGGATTGCCAAGTTACCCCACTATTTTCATTTCACATTCATGCCCAACAGATTTATTTAAGAGGGAAAGGCTTATATGAAAAAATTCTCAAAATAAGGCCACTTGCTGGAACTTTTCTGGCCATGTTAATTATTGACTTCAACCTTGTGTGGTTTCAAATGGGACAGCTGTGTATGAATATTAATTTTTCTTTGAGGGCTTTTTAAAAATGATTTTCTTCAGTACTTTTGTTTTCACAACACAATCAAGGGAATTAGTGCTTCTGACAAAATAGCAATTGAATATGTGGTACATCTCAGCTTGTAAAGTGACATGCAGTTTCTAGAAACAGGACATCATTTTAAACGGAATTAGTTTTCTTTGTCATATTATTTATTGAAACAGTTATGATATCAGCTCTTCCCTCTTTTCAAACAATTTCCCTTCTGAATATTTTTCTCACCTTCTTTTGCCTGTTACCCTTCCAGGTGGCCAAAACATTCTTTCTCCTCCATTCCTTTGACATATCTGCCATTACTTACAGATCCTAATTTCCCCAGGCTTTATTTTATTTCCACTCTTCACTTCTCTCTCACATATGGGATTATTTCTAATAGATCTTTCCATTGCAATTTTTCTAAACTATCTGGTTAAGATGTGTGGCCAACAAATCATCTGACCTACAAAGATCCATGGCCTCCTTCCCGCTGAGGGGTGTTGTCCTAGCAAGAATTACCCTTCCCAGCATTGTTTGCATCAGGAAGGTCAGAAGACTGCTTCTGCCCAATGGAACTTGAGTGGAGATGGTGTGTGCCACTTTCTAAAGAGACTAAGAAACAGGCTTGCCTTTCATAAGGTCTGTCTTCATTTGCCATCTGAGTGGAGAAGACTTTAAGGAGGGTGAAATCACAGAAAACGGAGGCAGATTTGATATATAGAGGGTCATGTCGAAGGCATGAGATACTCCAGTACTGGGCTTTCCATGAGTAGCAAATAAATTTCTCTTATGTTCAGTCATTGAGATTTCAGTATTTATTTTTCTGCTGTGGCGGCTGACATTACGATAGCTGACACAAATATCATCAGAGCTGCACCTTTAATCTCAGGTCTTTGTCTCCTGTTTTCAGCATACTATCTTCTTATGATTTACCTATTTATCTGAAGGTAGAGAAAATCTGATCATTCTAGTGACTTAGAATGCTAGAATATGAAAGACCCAAGTAAGTCATGGGTCACTGGGAGTTTGTATGGGGAAATTGGCAGGCATACGGGAAGCACAAGTACAAATAATTAAATGGAACAGGATCTTGAGTAGAGTTCACTGTGATGATTTGTTACTTTTTTATTTATTGAAAAAGGCCTAGAGGATTCAATACTGGTGTAATCTTTAGGAAACAAGATTGGATCTTGCTGTTCTCATTTATGCTCGGTGGAAAAGGCTGCTGGATAATTTTGGATCTGTGAGGGATGGGTGAAGGGACTGTAGTTGATGTAGAAGAGTGGTGTATTATGTGGATACAACAGAGTGAAATGCATAGTTAGGAAAGATGGAAGGGGTGTATCTCTACCTCTGTTATGTTGGTTGGATTACTTAATCTGTACCTCAATTTTCTTATTTGTAAAATTGATGTAATTGCATTCTCCTTGTAGTGTAACACAGATCAAATGATAAATTACTTAGGTGCTTTGTTCAGATCCTGGAAGAGTGTGTCAAATGTGAGCTATTTTATCAATCTCTCTGTTTTTTAAACAAAATTGGCACATTACTGTAAACTTGTTCCCTGCTGAGTCTCCCATATCTAAGAAGTGCCTGGCCCATAGGAGTTCAATAGATAACGGTTTTCTGAAAGAATAAATGTATTGTGTTTATTCTGTTTTTTTCTTGTGTGCCATTATATAGTAATTTTTTTATAAGTTATTTGCAAGACCATGATTTTAGAATGACTGCTGTGATCAATATTTAATAAACACATTTAGGGCTTATATATCCATTTGTCAGCTTCCCTTCATTGTTGTCAGGAGGTAATCGCTTTTTCTAAAGATGCTGATGTTGAGTGATATATTTTTGCAATTTCTCTTAGGCTAATATATCTAGAGCCTGAAGCATATTCTTTGGTGAATTGTCAACCTTTGCAGGTGAATGAGATTATTGGAAATAGACACAAATCACTCCTGACCAAGTTGTTGAATATGAAGGGTGATTTGGCTTGATGAAAAAGTAAAGAGTCTAATGTTACATAGATTTTAAGATTACTCAGATTCCATAAAGAAAAAACTCCAAAATTGCACTGAGGAGTCATGTTGAAATACATGAGTAGCTATGCAAGGTGACTACTTTGAAAAACGACTCATTTGAATGTGTATCTCTAATTTTAAATTATACATTAGGCTGATGGAAAAACATTCCATTTTAAAGAAGCCATTTCTTGGTTTGACTTTCATGAAGTGTGTCTCTCAAAATAAAAACTCTTGGTTTGGCCTTCCCTCTTCCAACTTCTTGCTGAAGAGCCTGAAGGAAACTGTTGAGAGTAGAATAGGGAAAGTCTTTATAAATAAGTTCTGGTTTTCAGAAGGTTAAGTGATTAAGAACCGTAGAATACTGCTAAGTCAAGAGTGTCAAGAGATATTTAGATTTCTGCCACACACTATTTGATATTTGATCCTACAGTGATGTTAAAGAGATGGAAAGACCTTTACTTCCTAGGAGATAAAAACTTAAAAGAGAGAATGCCAACATCATTATCAGTATGTAATGCCTCATAATAAATTTTAAGGCTTTGGAGAGAGAGCTGGGTGATGTTCTCCTATTCCCTGATCCTCACTGTCACCTTTAGAGGGTAGTAAACATTATTTATATTTCTATAACACTTTACCATTTACAAATACATTTTATGTACTATATTCTATTTGATCTTCCCAACATGCTAAGTAGGTATCATTATCTCTTATTTTCAGATGAAATAACTGGAGACTATGGCTTGTCTAAGGTCACTGAACCAAATAGTGGTAAATCTGGGACATTAAATATTGACTGACTTGGGATGCTAAAAGATGTTGTGGCAGAATTCTCTTTAATCTATTTTTTGAAAAGTCTGAATGTCTGGATTTATTGATTTTATAAAACTGGCTTCAAAATGGTATAAAATGGTGATTGAACCACATTTAGAAAAATAAGTAAAAATAAGAAATGGGTTTTGCTTTACTTGAGTAGTAACTTTATAAAAATGCAGATCTGTAGATTTGGTAGCCCAAGAAGACGACGCACTTAAGTGTTTTCATTTTATGATTGATTGAGAGTTAGCAGTCTTGTTGAGAGTTAATCTTTAAATTTTTTCTCTGTCCTAGTTCGCTATATTTTGTTGTAGCCTCAGATGAAACTAATTTGCTTTTCCACTGAAAATTTTGGTGGACAAATCTAGAGAACTAAATACCTAAAAGTGACTTTAATTTGCCATACATTTTTGCCTAGCTGCAAAGAAAATTTCACCCTGCCACAAACCTTCTGTTTCAGTTTGTGAAGCTGCTGATTAATATTTATGACTCTGAGCCATGGTTCCTTTTCCATGTAACCTCAACTCTTGTTACTGATCACTACTGTTTCTTCTAAGAACATATACACAGCCCAGTCATTTTGTGGGCATGCAGCATATTTTAAAATGTGAGAAACAGGATGGTATATAATATTTCTTATGGTAGAGTAAATACTATTTTGTTCCAGGAACCAATAGCTTTTCCCATCAAGAAATGATTTTGACTTCAATAGAAGCTTCCTCTCTCTGTTTTATAAAGCTGATGACAACTGCATGTATTTTATAAGGCCATGTTGTTTTAAGAATATTATGAGAACATTTTCTTTGCCTTACTTGTCTTTGGGTGAAAATATCATGTTTCCAAAGGGGGCTTCAATTGTACCTGTAATTCTTTCTTGAAATATAAATCCGAAGCCAATATAGCAAGGTGTTGGGATGAGGTAGATCTCATCACAGAGACATGATTGTTATATTTGAGTGTTTTCTACTTTTAAAAAAGTCACTTTTTTTCTACAAAACATCTATTAAAAAAGTAATATTAACATTTACATGCAGAAATTAGAGAAGATTTTTAAAAATGCATGTCATCACCTTAACAGCCCCAGTGATATAATGTGGCAATTCTGATTGTCTAATAATCTGATTCTATGTGTATGTGCATAATTGAATCAAAAATACAAAATTGTATCTCACCTTTTCATTTTGCCTATTGAAAGCATTTCCTCTTTTTTTTGCTTTGTTTTCAGTAACATCCATTTGATTGCTGCATAATCTGTTTTGGTTCCTTGCATCATCCCCTGGCTGTTCATGTGAGTTTCTGCTTCTTAACTGTTACAAGTAATGCTGCCATAGGGACCTATGAATGCAGGTGTCCCCATGTTCATGATTATTTTATTATAACCTTTATTCCTTCAAATGGCT
This sequence comes from Cebus imitator, assembly GCF_001604975.1. NCBI lineage: Eukaryota > Metazoa > Chordata > Mammalia > Primates > Cebidae > Cebus > Cebus imitator. Next base: position 52,252 of record NW_016107789.1, on the reverse strand, counting down.
TATGGCATCATAAAAAGCATTTCTCACTCTCAAGAGCTTGTCTAAGCTTCTGCCTCCAGGTGGAAGCCAGGTGTACTTGCTGTTCTTTCTGTCTAGAAAAGTTCTTCACCTAATTCTGTGGGTATCTGAAAGATGGATTCTGAAAACATTTATTCAGTGCAAAGTACTTTATAGGCTGATGCCTTTATATCAAGAAGCCAAAGGTGGCAAGGACAGGGATTAAATGACATGCAAAGAAAGCAATTGATGAGTACTTTATCCACTGGGTCTCTTATGACGTAAAAATACAGATGATTGAGATTGGCACAGAGGCCCTCATGCCTTTATTTTGCTAAACTTCAGTTAGATTTTAATATGACAGGATAAGTATTAATTGTGGTGTTTCCCAATTAATTTATACCCAAACAATCTCCTAGGAGCCTGTGCTCTCAAATATAGAACTGGATCACTCTCTGTAGAAACAAAAGCAGATGCAGACATCAGGAGTGACCATCAGTTTTCACAGAGGGCACTGTCACTAAGATTGAGACAGAAACATTTTGCTGTATTATTTAAGCAAAGCCTTCTATAGCTAAAGATGTGATACACGAGAAGGGGAGTTAATGAGAAGGTGAGAGGTTGGAAAACCATTGAACCGCCTCTGCTTCCACCCTCCCCCATTCTCCATGCTAGGAGTTCAGATGTTCCAAAATTAATACCAAGAAGCTACATAGAAGTTTGGGTTTTCCTTCTTCTTGAAAAGCCTTGATTGCCAGAACAGCAGTCAAGCTGCAACTGCCCATTTGAAGTGACACTCGTTTCTGCCCAAATTTTTCCCTGTTTCCTATTTGACTTAACCTGGTATAATCCCCTTTCTAATGCTTGATGAATTAAGGATGGAATGAAGAGAAAGCTGTGTTGCTGACCAAGGTGAGCATATACTGAATCTCTTTGAAATCACCCATGGAGCTAGAACATCAGTAGAAACCAGTATTGCTATTACATTGGCTGTAACATGTTATTGACTTAGTAAGATCTAGAAAATATATCATACCAACTTGTAAAAGTAGGGGTTATCACATTAATAATAGTGCCTGGATAATAGGAGGCACTTGATAAAAGTTTCTCAGGTGCACGTGCACGGATGAGTGAAGTCTGCATTCATTATATTTCGGGGGGTTGTTGTATTCCTGTGTGCCTCTAAAATGAGGATGAATTTTTGTGCTGATGCAATCCTACTTTGGGGCTCATTCCACTTGATAGCCAATGATGCACATTTACAAGACAGCCTCTCAGGGCGAAGATGGGGACTGAAGAGCATAACAAAGCCAACTGGGCAGGCAGGAGTGAGTCTATGGTCCTTCAGTTCCATAGTCTGCTCAGGTGAGTTGAATGTGGCTCATTCCGTGGTGAATCCTTACAAGCCATTCTCTGTGGAGAAGCTCAAGACACACCTTAAAACATATGCTTCGGATTTTCCCCCTTACCTAATTAAAACTATCTAGTGGCTTTTCAACTCACATAGACTAAAACCGAAGTCCTCATCATGTTCTATGAGTCTGTATGACCTGGCTCCTGCGTATTTCTCTACTCTTTTGCCCACTCACCCTCTCCTTTTCCCTATACCATCCACACAAGCCTTCTGTTTCTTGTACCAAAATTTCATCCTTGACTTATAGCTCTTGTACTTACTGTTCTTTCTGCATGCCACTGGGTGCCACTGGAAGGTTTTAAGCAAGGGAGTGACATGATTTATTTGATGAATGGATTAACAACTTTGAGTGACTACTGGTGTCTGAGACTGATAGAGACATAGCCCTTCTAGTTCTTGTATTGTGATACTTTTTCACTTAAAATACTCCAAAGTCACCTTTCATTAAACCAATCCCTCCAAAAGTGCTTGCATCTTATATCCAGAGTGATCTTCCCAGGAGCATGACCCTTATAAATGGTCCTGATTAAGAGCTCTCTGTTGAGGGTAGCTGTTTTAGTAGTCTTGGGTCATTGTCATTTTGAGTAGAATTTTGAAAACCATTGCTCAGAAAACATGCCAGTGGTAAAGGACTTCTTTTCAGGAATGTTCTCCCTCCAACACCTTCACTGTATCAAGGTGCTTCTCTAGATAGATGTACCAACATCAAGAAACATGGTAGAGATCTGAGGATTCTCAAGGGGCCAGGTACTGAGGCACCACACTATAAAAGTACATTTAGGATCATTCCCACCCAATAGCTGATTCACTGTTACAAAGCCCAGTATTTGACAGGAATAGCCCAAACAAACTGTGTTTAAGGAAACAATAAATGTCTTAGTCCATTTGTTTTACTGTAAAGAAATACTCGAGACTGGGTAATTTATAAAGAAAAGAGGTTTATTTGGCTCACCGTTCTGCAGGCTGTATGGGAAGCATAGTATCAGCATCTGCTTCTGGTGAAGGCTTCAGGCTGCTCTTACCCATGGCACAGGGGAAGGGGAGCCAGTGTTTTACAGAGATCGATGAGGAGAGGGGGAGCAAGAGAGAGAAAGGAGAAGGAGGTGCCAGGTTCTTTTTAACAACTAGTTCTTATGGGAGCTAAGCATGAGAACTTACTCCCGTGAGAATGGCACCAAGCCATTCACAAGGGATTGGCTCCCATGATCCAAATACCTCTTGCCAGCCCCCACCTTCAACACTGGTGTCAAATTTCAACATGAAATTTGGTGAGGGTAAACAAACCATATCTACACTATAGCAAAAAGGTTTCCCCTTTTAGCTGGGAATATCTAATTGGTATGGCACTGATGGCTGAACAGAAATAGCTGTTACTGTCAATAACTACAGAAGGCTTTATATTTAATGGTCAGCAGTCAAAGGTAGCTTGATGTGGAATGAGATCTTGTAACTAATTCTCAACTATAATTTCAGGTACTGGGAGTTTCTCTTCCTGACCCAGCAAAATACTTTGCCTGCCTGCTCAGTGGTTTGGAAAATTATTTTTAGAGCAGACAGCTTGATAATAGACTCATCCAGTGAAATTCTATAGATCGAAAATAATCTAGATTTATATTTAACAGCTTAAAAATAGTTCCAAGATATATTAACTGAGACACAATAAAAACTAAAAGTAGATATAGTATGCTGTAAGTTTTATTAAAGAATTATAGATAAGCATCTTTTTATATTTTTGAAAGACTACAAAGTAAAACTTGACTATTACACACTGAAACATTAGCAGGGACATCTCTGGGTCATAGGATTACCTTTACTTTCCTCCATGGGTATGTCCTGGTGGGCACTGATGCATGGAAATAGGCATCTGTTTTTCTCTCTGTTTTTTAAAGACATGGTCTTGCTCTGTTGCCCACGCAGGAGTGCAGTGGTGCTATCAAGCACTTTAGTCTTGATTCCCTGAGCTCACGTGATCTGCCCACCTCAGCCTCCTGAGTAGCTGGGACTGCAGTTGTGTGCCACTACAACTGGATAATTCTTATTTTTTTTTTTTTCTCTAGACATGAGGTCTCATTGTGTTGCCCAGGGTGGTCTGGAACTCCTGACCAGTGATCCTTCCACCTCAGCCTGCCAAAGTGCTGAGCCACCATGCCTTGTTTATCTCTTAAGATAATTGTTTTCAAATTGAAAATTTATCAGTGGTGCCCTTTCTCCAAATCAAATACTATGTGAAATGCCAATATATAGGCAAGAGTGGAATTGCTCTCACTGATGTGGAGGAGGGGAGGGCAGCTCTTTTGCCCTGTCTCCTCTACCCCCTAATTCCTCTGCTGTTATCCCCAGGCACCTCATGGAAACAGTGGCCCCTAGGGGCCACAGTTTAGATGCCATTGGCCTGGTTTGAGGGATAGGCGGACAACTTGCATTGGGTTTTACAAAAATTAGATTTAAGCCAGTCATCTATGTGATAAAAATACAGCTGGCCTAGACTGCATTACTTCAAATATGCTGTAATCACAACAGTCACTGTATGAAATTTAAAAAAAAATTAAATGCCAAGTAGTCCCTTGTGGACTAAGACTTAGTAACTTTGCCAGTGTATCAGTCCATTCCTTAGGTGCCATGAAAATTTAACATTAGAGTAGACAGATTTGAAGAGGCTTATGATTACAAACCCAGCAGGACGTTTTGTAGCTATTTATGCAGAAGCTCCAAACGTGTCACTCAGAGTTGGTACACAATTATTCATTGCCCATGGGTCAGAGAGGACCCTCATTTGACCTTTTGAAATACTACACAGAAAAGCTTTCTAGTTGCAGAGCTGGTGTTATGATGGCTTCAACGTTATTTTCCAAGAGTTCAGAGATTTCCAAGGATGTAGTCACAGGGATAGGAAGAGGTTGGTGGCCCTGACACTCTGGGCGCCACTCCCAACTGTGAACAGAATGGTTATGTTTCCCTTTTATATATGGCTATTCCATTTAAGTCTTCCTTTGAAAAAAATCTGTTGCAGAAAAGTGCAGGTTTGAAAACTGCCTAACATATCAATCGGTGTGCTAAAATTGGAAGTATTTTGCTGTTGGGTCAAGTGATTATGCGCTCATAGGCACCTGTAATCCCAGCTACTTGGGAGGCTGAGGCAGGAGAATCGCTTGAACCCCAGAGGCAGAGGTTGCAGAGAGCTGAGACTGTGCCATTGCACTCCAGCCTGGGCAATAAGAGCAAAACTCCATCTCAAAAAAAAAATATTAACAAACTTTAAATAGAAATATTTTGGTTCATGAGAAGGAAAGGGCAAATTTTATGAATTGGCCTTGTGTTTTGATTGTCAGAAGGGAACTACTTTTTTCTTTTAAAACATTACTTTAAAAAAATTTACAAAAGATAACTTTTGTAAATCCTGTGCAACAATCCTGCATCATCTGCACATGTACCCCAGAACCTAAAGTACAATTAAAAAAAAAAGATTACTCAACATGGGGAATAAAGTTACTGGAAGAGTGGTGATAACTCAAAAAAAATAATAAATTGTAGAAAGCTTCAAAAATATTGATATGCATAAAGACAAAATTCATCCATATTTCTGCAGGTGAAGAAAACTACCATGAACATGATGGTGTGTTTCCTTCTGGCCTTTCTTTTGTGCACTTATGTACATGCTTATGTATTTGGCATTGTCATGTATGTAAAGTCTTATTTCCTGCTCCTTTTGTTTGACATTACATTATAAGCCTTCTCCCTATCATAAAAATTCCATTGTGTGGATGTACCATAATTTATTTCACTAGTATGCTCCTTCTGGACATTAAGTTTCTTTTAAATTTTTTACTTTTATGAATAATGCATGGTACATTTTGTAAGTGAATATTTAATAGTATGTCCCATTTTCTATGGGATAGAAGCCTAGAAGTATGAATATTGAGTAAAAGGTAGGAAGCTTCTTTAAAGCTATTCACACACGGTGCCAAATTACCCATCAATGTATATACCATCTGCAGTGTGAATGGTCACCGTAACTGCTCTCTACCATAATATATATTTTGTAGTATTGAATCCATCTACTTAAGAAATATTTATTAAGTACCTATTGTGTTTCAGGATAGGAAAAGTCATAATCACTTGGTATTTTTCTGCATGCCTTTTTTCTCTGTTTTGGTTCTTCTCAACAGAATTAAGGAGTAAAAAAAGGAGCAATACTATCTCCATGTCCCATCTTCCATGTCTGTCACTATGTGGTTAGAAAATAAAATCAGATTTCTGAAAATACTAAGCACTTCCAATATTCAGAATATATATATTTAACATAACGGATATAAAGATCTTTCACTGGTACTTGGTAGTGACTAGCAAGAAATAGTCCTTAAATTTTTTTTTTTTAATGAGAGATGGTCTTAATGGTGTCAGAGGTATGCAACTTGTTTCTAAAGATGCTCCTGCAGAAGGCAGAGGCATTCAGAGAGGTCCAGCGGTGGTTAAGAGCATGCACTGTGGAGCTAGGATGCTGGGTGCAAATCATGGCTCTACTCAGAACAGCTCTGTGACCTTGGGCAAGTTAGTTAAACATTGAGCCTCAGATGGTCCCCATTCTATAGACTGTGAGGAGTAAACAAGTTAATCTATGTAAGATTCTTAGAACTATGTCTGACCCATAAAAAAGATTTAATGTGTTTCAGATATTTATTAGTATCACAGTATCTCTGAGAACTATTCCTAGACCCTTGGGCCAGAATAAATAGATGAGCTATTTTTTAAGGGTCATTTTCTTATTCAATTTTGCAGCTAAGTGAATATTCATCTAATAGTTATCTTGAATTTTCTGAGAGTTCTGGTTTTTATTGTCCTCTTTGATCTTTTCTAGAATCTTCACCCAACAGCCTCCTCCTTTCTGAAGACAGAACAGTATACACTCAGATACTCACAATCTTTACTGCGCCCACCTCTCCTGCTTCAGTGCCTACCTGGTGGCTCTTAATAATGTGACAACAGTGGCCTCACTGTATTTACACGTGAGATCTACTGAGATGCTTTTCTTTTATGCATGGTACATCTCTCAGGATTATAATATTTTGTGTACCCCCATCAATAATAACATCCTTTACCAATTCTCCAGTGATTGGAAGCATTTTAAAACTTACTGTTTGGGTCAATAAACTTCAGACATTTTTGGTGATATTTTCTGCATATTATGCTCACAAATAAAATTCCTAGATGTTTCCCCTTCCTCTGTTCTCACACACAGGAGAAATCTTGGACACTTGGCCAGGTTGAGTTGACTCATGGACTGGAGTTTCACACCGTGGCTTCCCAAAGGAATGACCTGGGATGTTTAAAAAAATACTGTTTTGGGGGTCCCAGACCCATAGATTCTTATATGTCTGGAGCAGTGGTTATCAAGGTGCAGTCCTCTGTGGTTGAATAAACCTTCAAGTTGATTCTGACCCATGCTCAGATTTAAGAACTACTCGTTTTGGGTGTCTGGCCTGATGATTGGGCCTCTTAACAGTTTCCCGGATGGCTCTAGTATGCAACCTATGTTGAGAACTGCTACAGTGGTTTTCTTTTGAAGACATAATCTTAAGAAGTATCTGCGTTTAAAGATTAGCTAAACTTGTAATGACAAAGATTCTGTGTTAATAGAAGTAAAATTTTTATTCATTTGTCAGTTCCTACCTTGGGGACAGATGGTACATGTAGTTACCAAATTATCTCTGAATGAAGTTCAGTGAAGTCCAGCTTTCTGTTTTCTGAGGCAAGGCAGATTTTATATTGATCCTTTGTGTCCTCTTCTGGAAAATTATATATTATTGATAAAGCTTTGGCTTGGGATATTGAGTTAGGCCTGTTCTTGCATTTCACTGTGCTCCTAATTAAGCTAGTTTATATGAAAGACTTGACAGATGAGACTTGGAGTTAAATATTGATTTGCATATTGATTTTCTTTGAATCTGATGGTTGCCGCTGTATATCACACCCAACCAGAATCTGCTATGTTTGATAAGAAAGATAATTCATGCAGTTGGATTTATTGCTTGGGCTGCTAAATTGCAAAATAAAACAAAAGTTGTCAACCATTTTCTTTTATGGCTGTTGGAAGAAAGGTTGAGATTAAAGTGACTAGGCTGAGTGTTGACAGGATGTATTTATTTGCTCTAGATTAGATCGCATTTTTCATCTCTAAAACATCCTCAGATAATTCCACAGCAGTGGCTCTTTAATGTACTTAGAATCACCTGCAGGGCTTGTTAAAGCATAGATTGCTGGGCCCCACCTCCCACTTTCTGACTCAGTAGGTCTAGGGTGGGGCTAGAGAATTTGCATCTGACACATTTCCAGGAGACATGGATGTTGCTGGCACTGGTGGGGAACACATGCTGAGAATCACTGTTCTCAAGCATTCTATGAGCCACATTTCATAGTACGTTATTACATAGGGCATATCTTAGGAAAAAATGGTAAAAATTATCATTACAGAGATTGCCCAAGAATGTGCTTTCTCATAGGGAGTAGAAAAATGCTGGAACAACTCTAGACATTTGCTTTAGATAGAAATTCCATACTCTCTAGTTCCATTTGTAGCCATGCGGCCCTACAGTAACATACAGAAAACAGAGATCTGCCTGTCTCAGATTTCTCAGATTCATAACCTTTTTTTGACTTTGCCATGTTCACTTCCATAATGGAATATTCTCAGTAATGCTGAAAGCCGAATTCAAAGGATAAATATATCCTGAAAGTGATATTAGTATGGTCCTGAGTCCACATGATAGTGCCCTATTCAATCTCTTTCCAGTTTATATCTCACAAGGAATATATCTCTTAGTAAATGGCTAAGACTGTATTTCTGGTTTTTGGCATCTATAGCTGGGGCATCAAGTATTAGGTTGTAAAAATTTCCATTGCAACTGAATGCTTCCAGCTTCTGAGTGTCCAAGTATACCATCACAAGCCAATATGTCACCTCACATCCAGCATTTGTACACTAAAAAAAAAAAAAACTAAGTTATCTCTTTTAAGATAGAAAGAAGATCACTATATACTGTAATCTAAAGGGCCTATAAAATATCCAACCAAAATGAAATGCTCAGTTCCTCCAGAACCTCTAAGATTTCAGAAGGCAATTATCCATCATAAATGTGTATTCAGTAAACCTTAAGGAAATAAAGAGGTTAGAGTGAGGATATCTAACAAAAAAAGGACAAACAGAGAGAGGCAGGGTTATATGCCCTGCTTGTTCAGAGACAATTTTCTATGGGTCTTTCAAGTTTCTGCATGTTTCTGTATGCCATTTCTCAGAAATTACTGTTCAGACTAACTTTCCAAGAATGTTTGCATGGTGAACAGCTTGGAAGATAGAGATAGCATCGCCCTCTGGAGCAAAGTTAGATATCTTGATTGCCCATAATAAAACATTTTGCTCTGTAAGTTCAGCATTTCTCTCCCGTAGTGCTACCCACGCATGTGCATGTGCCATCTGACTCTTTGTGCCACCCTATTGGAATTTGGGCTTAAGAAAATGGTGCAAGAAAAGGCCAGGCATGGTGGATCACACCTGTAATCCCAGCACTTGGAGGCTACGCAGGCAGATCACCTGCCTGAGGTCAAGAGTTTGAGACCAGTCTGGTCAACATGGTGAAAACCTGTCTCTGCTAAAAATATAAAAATTAGGCGTGGTGGCCGGCACCTGTAATCCCAGCTACTTGGGAGGCCAAGGCAAGAGAATAGCTTGAACCCAGGAGGTGAAGGCTGCAGTGAGCCGAGATGGCGCCACTGCACTCCAGCCTGGGTGACAGAGTGAGACTCTATCTCAAGAGACAAAACAAAACAAAACAAAACAAAACAAAACAAAAAGTACAAACAAATGAAAAAACTGGGCCAGGGTAATTTGTTAATTTACAAGTAGGGAAAGTATGTGATCCTTCACAGTGCTCTACACTGTTTCCCATGGTCGAGTACCCAGCACTGTTAAGTCCTTTATTACAGCCTTTCTTGGAGCTGTATGCTTTTCCTTAAGAGCAATTATTTTTGTTTTTGAACTATCTGTACATTGATTACTATAAACACTTGATTTATAATATCTTTTCCACTAGAATTCATGAGACAAGGGCTATTTGCCTTACCTTCTTCACTTTTGAAACATTTGTGTCCAGGCAAGTGATCAGAGGTCAACAAATATTTGTTGAATAAATGAAAGCATAGTCTTTTTATGTTAGATTTTGTTGCAAATTGAAACCCCTGGAACTCTGAGACAGAGATAAGCATGGAGGATGTTTATTAGGAAGTGCTCTTAGGATTAACTCTGGTGGAAGGGAGAAGAAGAAAGCAGGATTGGGCACAAAAATTCATTCTTAACAATTTACCAGTGAATCTCACTGGGACCTTCTTCAGAGTTGTCTTGACTTAATGATAACCTGTCAGTGACCATCTTTGGGATGTGGGCCTCTTTAATGATGCAGTCATGGACATGACTGTTTTCTTCAGTAGAGAGGCCATTCCAAAGAGGGCTGATAGTTGAGGGCTGTCTTCTGGTAACATTTTAGCACCTGGGGAAATAATTCCTTCATTAGTAAAGGGAGGTTTGTAAGGTATATTATAGAGTCCATGACTTCCCCCTTCAATATGTTTATGTTCCAGGTAAAAGGGTATACTGGTATCTGAGTCCATTTGGGCTAGTGTAACAAAATACTACAGAGTGGGTGGTTTATCAGCAACAGACATGTATTTCTCACAGTTCTGGGGATTGGGAGGTCCAGGATTAAGGCAACAGCAAATTTAGTGTCTGCTGAGGGCCTATGTTCTGGTTGATAGATGGTAACTTCTTGCTGTGTCTTCACATGATATAAGGGGCTAATTAGCTCTCTGGGGCCTCTTTTATAAGGTCACTAATCCAAGTCATGACAGCTCTACCCTCATGATCTAATCGCCTCCCGAAGACCCGTCCCACCTCCAAATACCATCACCTTAGGGGTGAGGATTTCAACATACAAATTTGGGGGGGCGCAAACATTTAGACCACAGCAGATGGCCTTTCTCTTACTGGCTCTTGTGAGCTGTTCAAGGGTGGGTGTGGTGTCTTGTTTATTTTTGCAACTTCCCCCTCCTTTTTTTTTTTTTTAACATAGAGACTTGCTCTGTTACCTAGGCTAGAGTGCAATGGTGCAATATCATTGCAACTTCCACCTCCCGAGTTCAAATGATTCTCCTGTCTCTGCCTCCTGAGTAGCTGGGACTACAGGTCGTGCCACCATGCCTGCCTAATTTTTGTATTTTTAATGGAGATGGGATTTCACCGTGTTGGCCAGGCTGGTCTGGAACTTCTGGCCTCAATTGATCTGGCTGCTTTGGCCTCCCAAAGTGCTAGGATTACAGGTGTGAGCCACCATGCTCCGCCAACCTCTTCTTTAATTTGAAAAGCTTCCTCTGTTCCCAGTGGAATGTTAAATAGCACATAAATACTGAAATGTTTATTGGATTTGATAATCTTCTATTTAAGAATCGTGTTATTTGGAGTTCCAAAATAGAACTACCATACGATTCAGCAATCTCACTTCTGAGTATGTAACCAAAAGAATTGAAGTCAGTATTTGGAAGATGTATCTGCACCCTCATGTTCATAGCAGCACTATGCTCAATACTCAAGATATGGAAATAACCCAAATGTTCAACAGATTAATGGATAAAGAAAATGTGGTATATACATGCAATGAAATTTATCATTCAGCATTAAAAAATGAAAATTCTGCCATTTGTGACAACATAGATGAATCAGAAGACGCTATGCTATGTGAAATAAGCCAGTTATGAAGGGACAAATACTATGATTCCACTTACATGAGGCATCTAAAATGATCAAATTCATATAAGCAGAGACTTAGTATGGTGTTTGCCAGGGGCCTGGGGAGAGCTTGAAAATGAGGAATTGTTCTTCCATGGGTATAAAGTTTCTGTCATGCAGAATGAAAAGTTCTAGAGCTCTCTTGTATAACCTCATATAATTAATCATATGCTGTTGTGCCTATAATTAGTCATATGCTACTGTGAACTTTAATATATATTAAGAGGATAGATCTCATGGTAAGTGTTCTTATCAAGGCAAACAAAATACGACACACACACAAAAGAACACAATGAAATTTTTCGAAGTGAAATTTAGAACTTTGGTCATGGCGATAGTATCATGAGTGTATGCATGTGCCCAAACATATCAAGATGTATATGTTAAATGTGTGCAACTTCTTGTGTATCACTTATACCTCAATAAAGCTAGAAAAATTAGAAAATAAAAAGATCACTCTCATATGTAGGATAGTTTCTTCACATAAAGGGAAAGGGACTTGAATGTTTATTTTTTACTTTTCTTTCATATTAACTCATGCTTTAAAATCTCCAGAAAATATCTGGCCTTTTCATACATTTGAAATCTTGCATGTATGTGTTGTTTCCTTGGATCGGGATGCTCATGTTTCTATCATTCTGTGCGTACTCTTTCCCATTCATACCTGGGACTCAGCTCAAATGTTGCATCTTGTGCAAAACATTTTCTGAATTTTTCCCCTCAGGCTTGTTTGCACTCTCTGAATTTTGTAGAGGCTTCCACTTAGTACTTTTCACTTTGCTGCAATTTCTTTACACATCCCTCTTCGCTGTGGGATTGAGGGCTTCTGGTGGGCAGAGGCTATATTTTATTCATGGATCCCTAGTCCTTATCATAAGGCCTGGTATGGGCTAGGGCTGGCTCATTAATGACTCCTGCGTGCCAGATGTTAAATTTCAAGGAATTTTGCAAGTAGGTTGTTACTTACAGCCATTATTAAAAATTAAATTATGGCCGGGTGTGGTGGCTCACGCCTGTAATCCCAGCGCTTTGGGAGGCCGAGGTGGGCGGATCACGAGGTCAAGAGATCGAGACCATCCTGGCCAACATGGTGAAACCCCGTCTCTACTAAAAATACAAAAAAATTAGCTGGGCGCGGTGGTGCATGCCTGTAGTCCCAGCTGCCAGGGAAGCTGAGGCAGGAGAATTGCTCGAACCCGGGAGGTGGAGGTTGCAGCGAGCCGAGGTCGTGCCACTGCACTCCAGCCTGGCGCCTGGTGATGGAGTGAGACTCTGTCTCAAAAAAAAAAAAAAATTGAATTACATAAAACTATAACTAAATGGATTATATTTAACAAAAGAAAAGTGCCAAAACTCACCACTACCTCATTATTTTCTGCCCTTTGCTGTTACCCATGTTCTTGAAGTCATTTATATGTGCATTGTCTGCACAACTTAGAGTTACTAAGTTGTGATGGCCTGAGGCACCTCTTCTCAACTCCATGTCCAGTACTCAAGCCATAGTGGTATCTTAAAATTGGCCACAGTGAAAGAATTTACTCTGGAACCTGCAAACATTATGTGTGAATAAGGCTTCACCTCAACCAGAATGGGTTGTTGAACATTTATAAGCATGCCACTGCCTGGTATGCAGGTGATGCTCAATAAATATGAGTTGAACTTATGGGAAAAAGATTTGGAAAAACTTTACTTAGACTGGGTATGAGACTGGCAGATACGGAAGCCTAAATGGAGATTTGATGACACTTGGATGGGGCTGGGACAATTAAGAACAGCTAATGGGGGACAAAGTCATTGCCGGTCATTTTGATGACGGCTCCCATCTTACCTGCCATTTTTTTTGTTGTTGTTGCAGTGAACAATGTGTGAGACCCAGTATGTTTATTTACATACTCTTCAGGGCTTGCTGCTTTAGCAGTGAACAATGTGTGAGACCCAGTATGTTTATTTACATACTCTTCAGGGCTTGCTGCTTTAGCAGTGAACAATGTGTGAGACCCAGTATGTTTATTTACATACTCTTCAGGGCTTGCTGCTTTATGTTCAGTTTCTGAGTTACTTCAAGAAGCCGGTGATACCTGCAATGGAATGCTAACTGACAGAAAGAGAGGTTGACTTTTTTGCATTTATTTTTAGCTGAAACCCCAAGACACAGGCCATGAGCAACTGTATGAAAGTTTAATTGAAAAAATGATTTGTTTTGATTGCCATATGGCTATATCACAATGTACATTTTGTATTTCTAAGCTGCAGAATGTGAATACTACTCTAAGATGACAGATATGGTTAGTGGCATTGTTGTTTAGTCATTGGAGAGGATGTTTTCCTAAAGGGTGGATCAGGGGTTCTGTCTGTAGCCCTGAGTAAACTGAGGAATAGCAGCAATGATTTGTGATTCTGCCTAGAACTTGAGGACATGAGATGGGGCTGGTATATGGAGCTGAAATGTCATGGAGTCTCTGCATTGTTTAAATATATGCCTCTTCTAACTTCCTCTATATTGGGTCCACAAAGAAGACATGGTATGGGTCTATCCTTTTATTTTAAAAATGAAAACAGCTTCTTATTCTCTTAAAATTAAATTCATACTCTTATAAGCACAATTTAAAAACACAATGGGAAATAGAATAAAAAATAAATTTAAAAAAACCCGCAATATCCCATCACTTTGAGGTTCCTCTTTGTTTTATTTTATTATTTATTTATTTATTTATTTATTTTGAAGTGGAGTCTCATATGTTACCCATGCTGGAGTGAAGTGGCATGATCTCGACTCATTGCAACCTCTGCTTCTGGGTTCAAGTGATTCTTGTGCCTCAGGTTCTGGAATGGCTGGGATAATAGGCATGTGCCACCCCTGGCTAACTTTTGTATTTTTAGTAGACATGAGATTTTGCCATGTTTGCCAGGCTGGTCTGGAACTCCTGACCTCAAGCTATCCACCTGCCTTGGCCTCCCAAAGTGCTGAGATTACAGGCCTGAGCCACTGGGCCCAGCTTGAGGTACCTCTTTAAACATTTTAGTATTTATCTTTCCTGATTTTAAATATATCTGTGGCCCAGCACAAAGATTGGATTGAATTTTATCTTCTACAATTTAAAAACACTTAAATGTTTAAAAATATTAAATTTCCTTGCAGTTCCTACTTATAAAATTTTAGTATTATGTTTCTTAATAAACTGCCCCTTTGGAATTATGGTGCCTAACTCCACCGAAACATAAAGTTGATGATTGGAAAAACTCACAAGCTAGTATGGAAGTATCACCACCTTTTGTTTCAATAGAAATTGACAGCAAATTGAAGAGGGTAGGAAAATGTGGGTGCCACTGGTCCTTGAGTGTCATAGAGCTCTTTGAGAGAACAGTACAATTGAAAATAGGGGATGAGGTTTTATTCTCTAGGCATTAATTCAACAGACATTTGTACTAACTGTGTGTCAGACACTATTGTCTTAAGGATGAGTAAGATTCAGCCACTGCTCACATTGTAGTGGCAGACATTGCCATGTAAACAAATAAATTATAATAGTTTATGATAATTGCTGTTACAGGTGTTTTAAACAGATATATATTACCACAAAGGATATAGAAATTCATTCTTCCTGGCAGACACTGGGGGATATATCAGTTGGGTCCCCTTTTCTTGCATATAGCAAAAGCTCTAAGTTAAAATAGGAATCCAGGGACTCAATATTGTCATTGGAAATATGCCTCTTACTGTCTTTGTCTTAACTACAGCTTCTCAATTAAGGCTTTATTTTTCTCTGCAGGCTCTTTCCATATAATGGAAAAAGTGGTCTATGACAGCTACAGGACTACTTTTTAGTTGATTTTTAATTTGTGCTTCTTTCTTAGTGGTTTGGAGAAATCCTCGGGAGAGAAAGTTTTCTGGTCTAGCTGATGTCACCTGTCCATCTTGGAACCAATCTCTGTGTTCAGGGCACTGCCATACTCATTGAGCACCCTTTGGTCATGCAGCTTCTCCTGTACCCTTCCCTGTACCCCATGTGCAGAGAATGGGGAAGGGACATGTCCTAAACAAGGGGGAGTGGATGGTGGCAGAGAAGGGCTATGAGAAGGGCTCATGTTGGGGAGAAGTGGGGGTGACATTTGACCTGCCCTTTGCAGGGTGAATAATCGTTTACCAGGTAAAGAAGGAGAGCAATGGAAGAGCATGTGTGAAGTCAAAGTGTTAAAAGGTTTTGAATACCAGGGAAATATTTTAGGAGGCTGAATTAGTGTTTGTAAAATAGTAGAGAGTTGGAATGAGGCCAGAAAAGAAAGTGGCATGAGTCCAAATGGTAAAAGGTTTTTTAGGTTATGCTGAGAAATTTTTTATCCTTCTTTGAATGAAGGAACCAAAGGAAGCTTTTAACATGGTCAAATGATGGTTAGCTCTGAGTTTAGGAAGGTAGCTCTGATGACAGAGTGGAAGATGAATTTGAATGGAGAGGATCTGATTTTGTCAGAAAATGTTAGGAATCTATAGGTCTGTGGTGGTGCACTCTGGTTGCCAGGTTCAAAATGGCAGCCCAGAGCACCTGGCTGAGGACTGTAGGAAAGAATGCAAGTGGATTCTCTGTGCCACTCCTCTGAGTGGGGTGGAGGGTGGTGGTATACAGGCTGTATATTTGATGACCCTGGTCTAAGCTATGGGCAATGATCGATTATTAAAAGTTCCCCCTTTTTAATAATCTTTTTTTTCTTTCTAAAGAAAAAAATTTCCTTTTCTTTCTAAAAAGAGGTTTTTTCAACCTGTATGTCCCTTATTACCATAATTGTCCTATTATTATTATTTGTAGAATAAATCACATTTTAATATGACTTTCCCTACAAACCAATAAAGCAGTGAAACATTGATATTTGATCCAATATAAAGGTAACATTTTTGTTAAAATAGAAAAGTTCTGCTTGAAAATGTCATTCTGAGAGGGTTCTGGAAGCCAAGCATTGCAGCCAATGCATGCCCTCTGCTTTTTGGTCTTGGATAATAAATTTTCATCTGAGTTTTCTAGGCTTGAGTTTCAAGGCATAATAATAGATGGTGTTAGATTGAATTGCCTCTTTTTAGGTTTTCTATTCTTAGTATATGGATGAATAGATTAATTTGTAGTGCTATTAATCTGTTACCCTTCAACAGCCATAAATTCAATTTCATACATTAAGGTGAGACTCTAGAGGGACTAGGATGAGGACAGAACTTAGGTCACAAATAATAAGATATTAAAGTTGGAAATGAATGTGTGGATGACTGTGAGGAACAAAGTTAACTAATGGAATTTTTAATGACTGTTTTTAAATGCACATCTAATTAATTCTCTCTTCAAATGTATAGAAATAAGAAACCAGTATAACTGGATTCTTCGAGATATGATCCCTACATACTTTTTGTGCTTCTCCCCTTGACATTGTCCAGCTTCTATTTTATGTCCCTAAAACCTGGAACTTTATGTACAATTTTTTTTAAAGGGCCATGCTGTTTTAGAATGCCATGCTTTTGTTTGTGGTGTTGGGCATATCATTTGCAATTTTCTCACTCACTTTGCCAATTTGTCATTTTTTAAAGCACAATCATTTGCCACTTCTAGCCAGCATTCTTCAATGCCCATCCGTATCTTTCGCTTACTGAATTTTAAAATACTTCTATTATTTCACTTATTCTGCTTAAATGCAATCATTTGTTTATACAGCTGTCTTTCTTAACTGTGAGTTTATGACATGGATTATATTCTACCTTTATATCCTGGTGTACAGTGGAGAATCAATAAATGCCTGGTCGATTGATTTGAATACCAGTGTCGTAGATAACTCAGACTACTCCGATGAGCCTGAGTAATATAGCTAAAGAGAAAAAAACCGAGATTAGCCCCCGTTTCCCAGCCTTCTGATGCCAGAGGCATGAAAGACCTCACTATGAAAAGGTTTCTCATTTGAGATATTCCAATGAGGTCCATTCCTCTTAATTTATTTTTGGCTGATTTGAAAAAAAATGTTTCTTCTGAAATGGGCTAGCAGATCAAGGGTGTTCTATTCACTTATGGAAACAACTTTCTTTTCCTAAGCAACTGGAACATGTGCCGTCTTTGCTTCTTGTTGCGATGGCTGTTCAGGATCAGAGCCATTCATTTCTGATGCTCTGTGTGTAGCCTCCAGCGGATTGTGTTCTGCTTCCTCTTCCTGGTGATGTTTAATTCATTCAAGTGTTGCCAAATGGAAATTATCTTTAGACTGTTAACAAGCTGTGCTACCGTGAACCTCTCTGTAAAAATTAACTTAGCCCAAACCAAGGTGCAGAGATAGAGTTGTTTATTTCTCTATTCCTGACTTCAACCTAGGAGTAGGGGTAAAACTCTTGCTTGGCAACCCTTCTTAGCAATCAGAGAGCTCTTCTCTGATAACTCTTTATAAAAGGTGATTCCATCCTTTACCCTTCCTCCCAGCTTTTATGATCACCTGACATTTTTCTTTTTTTTTAAGAGATGGGGTTTCACCATGTTGGCCAGGATGGTCTCGATCTCTTGACCTTGTGATCCACCTGCCTTGGTCTCCCAAAGTGCTGGGATTACAGGCATGAGCCACTGCACCTGGCCTGACCACCTGACATATTTCATTGTCAGTTTTCTTCTATAACAATGTAAGTGACTTGGGAGCAGGGGATTTATTCATTGCTGTAGTTGAGTCTCCTAAAACTGTACTTGACACAAAGTAATTGCTTAGTGACTGCATGTTGATTAGCGAAAGGGAAGCAATTATGGCCATACCTTAGAACCCTCACTGTGTGCCTGGCAATGTGCTGAGCTTCGGATATATATTAGATATTATCTCATGTCCTTCTCACATCCCACTATGAATAAGGGATTCTGTAATTTTCAGTTACCATGAAGGAAATTGTATCTAATAAGTTGTCCACGATTTTGAAGCTGGAGAATCATGAGGCCGAGCAGTGTCACAGCCTACCTTTTTAACCTGTATGCTGTTTGTGATGGGTAGGTCCAGGTTTGTGATCCATTCATTGGAGTTAGGTAGTCTTTTCTTATGCAATTCTTTTGTTTAGAGTGCTTGGACTCTCCGTGTCACATTCCATGCTGTCAAGTTTAGTCTTTTTCCTGATAAAAAAATAATTTGCTAAGATTTACCATTTTTAAGGTTGTAGAACACTGTTAAGTCCTGTACTTTGATTATTTTGTTTGGTCCTCCCTATAACCCCACAAATTACTATTGTTACTGCCCTTGCAGTAACAGTAGAGGTAGAGGTACAGAAAGAAGGTAGAGAACAGGTAGAGAAAGGAGATTCAGGTAGGTTAAGTGACTACCCAAAGCCACATTGCTGATGAATGGCATAGCAGGGACTTGCCTGATATAGAATTCCTGGTTCTGTTGAGTATTACTGACCTGTAACCCAGTACCATCCCACCAGAAATTTCCTATGTGATATTTTATACACAACCAGAAGAAAATAGTAGTGTAATCTTTAAGTATTTAGAGATTTATGTCTGTACAATGGAAAAGAATAATCTCAGGGAACTTTGTGATGGTTGGACTTCATGTGGAAGATGGTTTCCATGCATAGGTACTGCATTTTAAGGGGGTGTGCCAAAGTAAAAAGCCTCCTGCAGAGGGAAGGAGGACCAGGAGCCTAGAAGCCCTTTATATGAAGAATGGTTGAACAAAATAGATATGCCTGCCTTGCAGAAGGAAAGACTTAACCAGGGGTGTATAATGGTTCAGACACAGGATTTGAAGCATAGCTGTGTACAAGAAAAAGAGGTAGGCTTACTCTTTATTGGGAGGCAATATATCCAGTTGATTATAAGCATGTGTCCTGCGGTCAGACTGCATTTATAGCCTTGCTTATCCTATCACTAGCTGCTGTCCTGGGAACAATTTATTTCACTTCTCTCTGCCTCACTTGTCTTATCTGTTAAATTGATATTATCCTACTTCCTACACAGAGGTAAGGTAAAAATTAATTGAGACAATGCTAGAAGGCTCCTTCATACAGTACTAGGCACATAGCAAATGCCTAATAAACATGAGCATTATCATTAATCATTACTGAAGTCCTGTTGGTGAGGACCAGCCTACTGACCTTGGTTTGTTTTTAATATGCATACCTAGAAGGAGACACCTGTTGTCCAATTCCCAGCCACCTGTGGCTTCAGAGTACCAAAGCAGAGATGACAATGAGGTGGATTAAGGGTCCTAAAGTGATAGCACTGTTAAGGAAATCCACCAAGTTCAATGTCTTTGTTTTATGAAAAAGGAACCTAAGCCTCAGTGAGGAGATGGTTCTGTCGTAAGTTTACATAGAGAGTTATCTGCAGAACAAAGTCTAGCTCCCAGTTCTTCTAAGAAACACTGCTTAGGGATTTAAAATATGTCTGGCTGCTGTCCTAACCTCTCGCTCTAGTTGAGTAGTGGGGAGGGATGTTCTGTCAGCCTCAGAGTATGCCCTAGGCCCAGGATCACTACTCCGTCAATGCCTTACAGGGCTTTTGAATGGGAGCAGGTACAACTAAATGATGGAAACTTGTCCATCCGCGTGCCTTGCCAATTCTACCAGCACACATGTCCCGTATCCAGAATATGACCACTTCATCCCAGCTATTGCTGCCACCTTAGTTCTTCTCACCATCATCTCTTGTCTGCACAATTGCGTCTCCAAACTGGCCTTCCCTGCTACCACTCTTGTTCTTATGCTCTATTCCCCATGCAGGAAAACGTGTGATGTGTAAATTTAGTCCTGCATCTCACCTCCATTCTGCTAATCATTTTCCAACAGCTTTCTATTGCATTTGGAACAGAATCCAAACCCCCTCCATGACCTGCCAGACCCTGCAGGGTCTGCCTCTGCCTGTTTCTCTTATTCCATCCTTCTTCACTCTCCCACTTGTTCATAAGCTCTAGTCCCACTGACATTCTCTCTGTCCCCAGAAATTCCAAGCTAGTTCCTACTGCAGGGCCTTTGCAAATGCTCTTCTACCAGATGTTTACATGAATGGCTGATTTTTATCACCCACATTCTAGCCTAACTGTCTCTTCCTTAGAGGGGCTGCGGACCTGTCCTCCTCTCTCTTAGCCTGTTGTATTATTCTCATGGCACAGAAACACTTTCTGAAACCTCCTGCAGTTACGTGTTTTGCTAAGTAAATCCCTTTACTTTTTTGGAGGAGCTTTTAACTTGTTTCCTGCTATGTCGTCACTCCTAGAACAATGTCTGACCTTTGGTAGGTGCTCTTCAAATATTTGTTGAATGAATCCTGAGTGAATTAGAGTTTACTTCACTGCAAGGGGCTGGTGTTCATTAGGTGAACATAGAAAGCAGTATTAGAAGAAGAAACATCAGACCCAAACTCAATCTTTCTGGAAATCTCATATTTCACTCCATTAGGGAGGGCAGGTCTTTTTAAGCTGAGGACCTAGGGGTCAATTCTTAGTGGCATAGGAGGATGTAACAACTAAATGTAAGAGAAATCCATAAATAAGCAGCTCAGATTTGAGTGAAGTAGGAGAGAATCAGAGAATGGTCAAAGAGGCAATTAATTTATCATCCTGCCAATATGAAGACCCACTGTTAGCCTCTCGCGTCTCCTTTCTAGCTGGGTTCCTTCCCTCAACTCTCTTCCTAGCATCTTAAAGTAGCTAAAAGTATGGTCCTGTTGGTCATTGGGGCCTAATCGTGTCTGGTTAATTTTTAGATATGGTTACAACCTCTCAGATGCCTTCAGGACCCAGGTAAATGGAAGAAATGTATGAACAGCAAGTTCATGTGTCAGAAAGTAGGGAGTCATGGGATGGGTGGAGGACTGGACAATATATGTCCACTTCCAGGTATGCCTATCACAAACAAACCAAGTCAGTAGTCTGGTCCTCTCCAGTTTGCTTGAGTATCTCATTTTAAGAATGTTTCTAGTTTTATGATTTTTTTTTTTAGAAATGGTTTAATACTTTTTGAATTTGTAAACTTCCTTTGTACTCATGCTTCTTAAGTGCCTATTAAGTAAGTATTTGGGTGCATGACAAACCAAGTGGACACACATTTGTAAAAGAGTAGGTTGGGGATTTGTTTTTTCTTTTTTTCTTTTTTTTAAATTGCATTTTAGGTTTTGGAGTACATAATATTCCATAGTGTATATGTGCCACATTTTCCCTGTCCAGCCTATCATCGATGGGCATTTGGGTTGGTTCCAGGTCCTTGCCATTATAAACAGCGCTGCAATGAACATTCGTGTGCATGTGTCCTTATAGTAGAACGCACTATTAGCATACACACAAGCTGTATGCCCTTATATGTCCTTTGGATATATACCCAGTAATGGGAGGGGATTTGTTTTTTAAGTTGATAGAATCCGAATTGTCCATTTTATTTTCTCCCTTTAACTAGGGACTTACACTTTGTACAATATGATTAACTACCTGAACTTAAATTGTTTGCTGCTTTGTTACTTGTTATTGTCAGGTGAATGACAGCTGCAAGTCCCAAAGTCCCTGTTTTCTTATATATCTCTACACAGGTGTTTTTATAGAAGCTTATTTGAATAGAATATTTGAAAATATTACCCAGTGCTGTTTTAAAGAGGTATAAATATACTTATTTTAACAATAAAGTCATTATAGAGGCATGCGTATTTAAAAGAATATTAAATGACTAATTAATATTCTTAAAAGATCACTTAAAAGAAAGAAAGTGTATCACAGAATTAATAGCAGTAAATTTGTTCTCTTGGCAAATTTGGGGATATATTTACTGTACCATCAGTACCCAATTTAAGAAAGTAAAAAAAAGATTGGCTTGAACTGTGGTTAGCGATGACAAATTTACATTAGGCAAGATTAAACTAGCTAAACAACCTAGCTGTGAAGCCAGATGATTTGAAAGTGAATTAATACTTTTAGGCATGAATTAATCTCTGCTGGGGATAGCAATGCCGATGGAAAGAGTATTTTGGTGGCTCAGGTCAACACAGGCCCTAGGCAAGTCACTGGCTCTCCAGTAAACAACTCCTATTCCCTCTACAGATGGCTGATTCTAGTAAGAGACTTCTGAAGTCCAGTGTGAGTTATCGACCTTGTATAGAATTGTCCCTCGGGCACTATTTTAGTTTAGCTCAGTCTGAGAATGACTGGGTTCTGATATCTAAGGTCCATTGAGTGCCTATGTGAAATGGCATGTGGCTCAGCCTGTTAGCACACACACAAGCTGTATGTCAGCCACACTTCTATTACTAGCTCTCTTCTCACTCAAGGTTTAGAGACTGGGACTGAAGAGGTAAAATTAAACTGACCTTTCACCTTTTGTAGCAGTGTTAAAGCATAGTTATGGGCAAGATAAACATTTTGGAGTATATATCTCTTCTGACAAAAGTCTTCAGCTTTAAGACCTGTTCCTTTTGGCATCTTTCATTATGAGAGTAAACTATTTGGAAAATCCTGGGCATCTAGATTTAATGATAAGGGACATGGATTGTGACACACACACACACACACACACACACGTATATATATTCAGTCTCTAGGTCTGTAAATATGCAAGTTTCTTTTCCAGTAGTGCTCTAAGCCACTCCTCTTTTGAGCCCTGACCCAATTGTGAATCCTTTTGTCACCTGCATGAGAAGCAGCTCACGAGCGCATGACCTGTGCAGATTCTGAAGCCCTGTTTCAGACCTGCTGATTCTGAATCTCTATGGGCACAAGGCTCAGGAATCTACACCAGGAGCAATGCACGTGTCAGAATTTGTCTTTCTTTCACTGAGTTGTCATTTATCTCCTTAATTTGAGAGTGGCCCACATTGGGGCAAACATGATGTTTTATTTCTCTTTATATTTTTGCAGAGCCGTACAGAACCAGGGCTCGGCATGCTGTTGACTGACTGAATGAATGCATTTCTAATTCATCTGGTTCTACTGCTGGCCATAGGGCATGATACACTGAGATTAAGCTTCTTTGATTTTAAACAGCAACATTGAGAAAAACTAAGGACTCTTTAGGAAAGACAGCTCAGATTTGAAAACATGAGGCATTAAATGAGATTTATCTTATTTTTTAGTTTAGTTAGGTGAAACGGTACAATGTCTGGCCCATAGTAGGTCTTTAATAAATATTTATTGACTAAAGATAAAAGCGAATTCATAGAGGATTTTCATATCGGTAAGGGGTAATACACTAGGGTTTCTGAGGGGAAGTTAATGTTTTAGTACCTTCCTAGCTGATATATAGTCTGAATGTTTGTGTACCCCCTAAAATTCATATGTTCAAATCATAGCTCCCAAGGTGATAGTGTTAGGAGGTGGGGCTTCTGGGAAGGCGATTACATCAGAAGGTGGAGCCCTCATAAATGGATTAGTGCCCTTATAAAATAGGCCCAAGGGACTTTATTCTTTCCTTCCATCATTTGAGAACATAATGACAAGGTACTATCTGTGAACCAGAAAGCAGGCTCTCACCACACACTGAATCTGCTATAACCTTGATCTTGGACTTCCAGCCTCCTGAATGGTGAAAATAAATTTCTCATTTCTATAAGACACCCAGTGTATGGTATTTTGCTATAGCAGCCCAAATAGGCAAAGACACTGGGAGACAGCGTCATAGGTAAGGGATGGGACTTTCTGGAAAGACAATGCCATTCCATTGTTCAGGTTGTTGGTTTGTCTTCTTCCTTACTGAGTCTTCAGAGCCCAGGAAAATCTGTGTCATATAGCAGGGACTAAATAAATATCTGCCTAATGAATGACTGCTGTAAGTTCTTGGCCCAAAGGAGCAGCTGCAATTTGGAAGATTTCTAGATCAGAAGAATGACAGGGCACACTTGAACAGCCTGGGTAACTCTGTCTCCTCAAAGCCGACCTGCTGGCTCAGAGCTCTAAAATGGCCCTGCTCTCAGCAGTCAGACTCCCTGTTAGATGGACTCCATCTGGGTTCACCCTGGATAGTGTGAAGGAAGGCTGGGGAGTGAAAGGTGAGGCAGTGTGAATTTTAAGATAGGCCAGGCTAGGTGAAATTCACACCCTCTCTAATAGGTGTGAGCTTTAGGGACATGTGGCATCTCTGCCAGGTTGGCTCTAGCAAGCACAGAGAATACACCATAACCTTCCTTCTGGGGACTCATTAGTGAGGGGAAGCTGTTGCTCAGCCAGCATGGGGCCAGTCTTTCCAAGAAGCAGGTTAATTAATGTGGGTGGACAGCCAGGGAACAAAAACAAGAAAATAGTTTGGAGCAAAATGTTAGCAGATTTATCTGCAAGAGATAGCATTGGAAAATTCTGAGGTCACCCCTGCAAGCTGACCTTGGTCTCTTCGTCTACAAGATGGGGATAATAATGCATCTGCCACATAGGAATGTGAGGATTACATGGGATAATGTATATGAAAGTGCTTTGTATATTAATGTTATATAGAAATGCTATTTCTGTTTCTGTCTGTGTCTTGTTCAACAAATACCTACTATGTGATAAGCACTGTAGGTGGGAAAAAGATGGATGTCCTGTACCTAATGACTCTCTACACTGTAAAGTAGAGAAATTAGTATTTTTTAAAAAAAGAACCCCCACCAAGTGCTGGAGTTTCAAAGAAAGGAAAAGAGAGTCCTTTTGGGGATGTCAAAGGCTTCACTGAGGAGGCAGTGGTGAAGTTGGGCTTTATGAAATTAGGACTTTGATGGGCTAACATGTGGAGGGACTTAAGATGTTTCAGGTGGAGGAACCACCAATAAGCAAGTCCAGGGAGTCGAGGTGGAGTGCAGCTAGAGAGTAGTGAGAAATTTGTGTAGCACATGCAGAAGGAGAAGAGATGGACTGGCAGATTGGAGCCAGATTATAGAGCCCTGGAGGTGGATGGAGGCCTTATTTGATAGAAGAAGGAGGCCATTAAAGGCAGTTGAGGAAGGAAGTCATGTGACTCATGATGTCCTCTAGGAAAATGAAACTGATTGCAATAGGGAAGAGATGGGATGTTAAAAATTCACATCATGGTTTTCATCAAATTCAGAGGTTATTTTAAGCCATAGGAAAGAACAGACAAGGATGCACTGGGATTTCAGGCCTACTTCTGGAAGGGAAAGAGGAGCAAACCGTGTTCTGATAATGACCCGGGGACAGTTCCTGCAACCAGAACAAGTTCATTAAAGAGTCAGGCCAATTCAAATAGAGTATAGTCCCAGTACAAACACTGCTGTATATTGCTAACTCACTTAAATGACTTTTTTCCCCTGGGAAGATAGCATCATTTCTGATAACTCCTTGAGAAATCTGAGCAAGCAAGCAGCATAGTAATGAAAATGAGACATGCTCTCCACAACTTGGATTATATGTCTGTGTGATCTTGGTTTTCTGATTTCAGAATAGATAATAGATAATTTCACAGGAGACTTCACATTACCTATATACAATATTTATTAAAAATTAACACTTCTGGCTATGTTTCTAATTATAAAGCATTATCTGCACAGTGCAGAAAGTTTGGAAAACAAAAAGGCATGGTGGCAAGATAACCATTGTTAATATTTTCCCTTATGCTCTTCTAGTCTTTCAAAAGGGTATGTATAGTATATATACTTTTATATATGTATATACACATATATTTTTGTGGATATGTATTTGGATATGTATATACATATGATGAAATTTCTATAAAAGTTTTATTTAATATAACTTGTGTGATTTTTGTGTCTAGACCTACTCTTGTGTTTGTATTTACATGCATGGAGGCATACATAATTTTTTTGTGTTCTCAGCTTTGTTCCTTCTGTTGTAAGTATGCACATTTTTTCATGTCACAAAATATTCCGTGTAGTAAGTGCTTTGATGTTCAGAGAAGCAAGGCATCTTGAATCTTGTAAGGTCTCTGCATTAATTGGCTATGTCACAGCACTTCATGGCATCTTATGTGTGTAAATAATTTTCATGTGAATTATCTTTTGATATAATTAGGATCATCATTACTCCCCTTTTATGTTAGGACACTGAATTTTTCAAAAAGTTGAGACTTTCTCCAGCTGAGATAGCCAGTTGGTAAAACAACCAATAACCTTGCCATTGATAAGTTGCCGTGAATATGCCTTGAATATCTGAGACTGGGAGATTGGGGCTCCCAGAAGTCCAGAAGTCCTGACTCTAATTCTATGTACTGTAATGGTTAAGCTTATAAACTTTGGAACACCCTTCCCGAGTTCCAGTTCTAGTTCTGCCACTTATTTGGCCAAGTTCCTCAACCTGTTCAAGCCTCTGTTTCCTTACTTGTGAAATGGGCATAATGACAGGACCCTCCGCATCCCCTGAATTGTGGTGATGACTAAGTGCATTAATCCATAGACAGCTCTTAGAATGTGCTCAGCTCATACCAATTGCTGTCTGTATGAAGCCTTGCTATTATTAAAACAGATCTTTCCTTTCCACTGTGCCAACTGTCACTTTGATGTGACTGAACCTTAATCTCTCAAGTTGGTTTATTTCTTTTCTTCTAGCAAAGGTGATTATATATGACTCTAGCTAAATATAACAAAAGAAAGTTAATTTTATTCTAGAAAGGAATCTGCACAGCTGTTAGCTCCCTTCTGAGAGGGCTCATTTTTATCCCAGAGGTAAATGAGCATTTAACTAAATGAGGATATTCACTTTTTAAAGGATTTTGGCTGAAACTGGAAGCATTATTGCTCATAGGTTTTGGATGGCAAAGCTTCAAACTATTTTGCAGGAGCAATTTTTGACTTGTTTGACTTCTGGTGTTGCCCTATCACCTGACTGATACTCTTGGCTCGAACTGCTGATGCTCTTGGCTGAAATTCCAAAGCAGAGGGTGCATCTCTCCCTTGTTAATCAGGTTGTTTAATGCAAGGGCTAATGATGTGATGTGCAACCACACCAAAACTGTTAAGCCATATGGCATTTGCCTGCTGTTATTTATGGTAAAGGCATTTATGCTTTTAGTTTTTTGAGGCACCAAGCTGCATGGTAAATAAGGTCCCCAAAGTATTTTTAGAGGTGGCGGGTGTAAGCTCTGTGTCCGAATCCAACATTTGTAAGTTCAGTCTGTGAGCAGCAGAATGGGGGAGGGACTGATCACCTGAGATATAGTTTGAATCAAGATGCGTCATGTATTTGTGACTGTACAGAACAGACATGTATATACTCACCAAGAAATAAAGCGTTGTCACCAGTACTGTAAGAGACTGATACCCACCAGAGCTTTTATATTAAACAGATACTGAAAATGATATTTGCTTGGCTTCTTTTTAGGTGTAGGGATCTAGCTTGTCTGATTAAAAAAAACCCACAAAACCCAAAACTCTGAGAATTGAAAGCACCACGTTAAAAAATGCATAGCAATGGAGGAAAATTTTATATGAATACTAAAAATGAGAGCTTCCATGTATCATGCTTACTGTGTACTAGGCATATCAGCTTTAGGAGCAAATCAGATTGTGTTGCACCCCCGTGCCAGTCCATGAGGGGCATGGAAACAAGCTTCTAGGGGAGATGATATGGAGAGAACTGTTTACATTCTCCCCCACAATGAATGTTACATATGCTGCATGTCTTGGATCATATACATATCCTATCATGTACATCACTTGCCCATGATAAGGAAGTGATATTCTAAGGGGCTTGTTTACCTCATGTTTTCACAGGGGTAATATTAGAGATATTGCACAGGTGGCACGGTATGGATGCAGCCCCAGCAGTACAGATGCAGGCAATGGACCTCAGCATGGTCCTGTTGCTGCTGATCAGCTAAATACCATCCCTTCTCTACAGAAGTGATTCTTACTTAGGGGCTGATTTTCCCCCATGAAACTGTTGGCAATGACTGAGACGAATCTGGTTGTTTCAACTGGTGGGAGGAGGCTACTGGCCTCTTGTGAGTAGAGGCCAGGAATTTTGCTGTGCATTCATTACTGGACGGGATATACCTACTTCCCACCCAACAAATAATTATGCAGCTTCCAAATGTCAATAATGCTGATGTTGATAAACTGAATTCTAGAGTGAGTCTGAGGCCAGAGTTTCGTGTAAGAGGATAGGATGGCCCATAGAGCTTCTCTTTTCTATCCTTATCTCAGTGCAGCATTTAACATCTCTTCTAAATACATTTTAAACCTATATTTAAAGAACATTATTTGAAGGGACACTAATTAATTGGTATATACTGGATACTTCCATATCTTGGTCTCGTCCTGGCTATGTTCTTGGCCTAATCCTCTGCTAAGATTTAAATGTGCCATTTCATTAGATCTGTTACATAATCCTATGTATAACTAAAAGCAGTATTGCTATATTTTAGAAAGCAGGAGAGAAAAATCCAAGCCTCTACTTATAGGTGAATCCATAGTGTGGCAGTCACCGTTTTATAACATGGTTCATTTTTTTGGAAGAAGAAAATAAACTTATTTTGTACTCTGGAAAGGACTGGAGAACTAATATCTTCTTAGTGACATTTCAAAGCCATAGAGGTATCAGAATTTACAAATAAAATTATTTCAAGCCTGGTTATTTTGGAGAGAATGAGCTTGTTTATCCATCCATGGAGTGCTTCCTGCCATCTAACAGGATGAGAGATGATATATTGCTATATGCAAAGAATTACAACTTTTCCATTCTTGTGCCTATATGTGTGGGGACACAACACTCAGGGAATGTAAATCTCCTAGACTTCAGAACCTGATTTGTTAGCTGAGTATGATATTTTCTTACCTACTAGGTTGATTTCCTGAGATTAGACTGTTAAGATCTGATCTTGATCCTATAGACCATTAGTTCTGAAACTAATTTAGGCTCCGTTTTAAGTATATAACACATATTAACTCATTGACATATTATGAATATTTCCATTTTATGAACAATGAAACCCAAGTACAGGGAGATAACTATTGCATGTTAAGCCAGGCCTGAGCCTGGATTTGAACCTTGAGTTGATGCATTGTGATGTCCATTCCTCTGTGCTAATGTGTGGCAGGATAGCATGGTTGGACAGGGGGTTGGAATTGGCTAGAAGCCAGACATTGATACTTCCTTGATATGTATTCTAGTCTAAGTTGCAGTCTCCTTAATTGTAAAATAGAAATCAACAAATATATTTTCAGTGTTCTACTTAGTACAGTTGATTCTTATTTGCAGTTTTGTTATAAAGTCCCCATACACCCTGTATTAGCAAATATTGAATTACTGCTCCTAAAAGGAATATAAGGTTAGGTTCCTACGAGCTTGTGTTCATAACATTTTTGTCAACTAATTAATACATAATCTTGTTTTGTGTGCGTGTTTCTTTTTAAAGTCACTTTACAATATATTCTTGATTCATTAACAAACATTGAACTAATGATCAATAGCACTATAACCCATGCTTGAATAAAGCTTATCTAACACATGGTTTTCCCCGCATAGGGTATGACACGTCCTTCTTGTACTTGGGAACAGCAGACAGCACTGCAACACTATGTTTGGGGGATTCTAAGTGGCAAAATCTCTGATAAAGATAACACAGATGCAAAAAACATGGTACTGAATAGACTGCAAAAGGGTACTTATTTATAGACAAGGGGTGAAACAATAGAGCAACAATCAAACGGTTTTTACCTTGTTTGACCTCGGCTGTGACTGTATGTGTTGGGCTACTCAAAGTTTTCATTGTTTTGTGCATATCTGAGTATGACTGCCAAAATGCTGTATTAACTGGAATCATAAGTAAATCTTAGTAAGCAGGTGAATTCACATGTGTAGAATTTGTGAATAATCAAGGATCAATCCTATATACCTACATGTCTGTAATAAGGATGTGTAAAATAAATTATATAGAGTTTGTTACTCTGAGCACATGAAAGTATTCCACAGGTGGCAGCTATTTTTGTCAGTTTAAATAATGCCAAGGATCTAGTCCCTTTTCTTTAGAGTTTTTCTGTGCTGGGCCCCTGTGAACTGGGAAGGCTTTCTTCAAGAGATATCATGGCTATAGGAAACAGCTTTTATATAGGCTACACTTGACCTGCTTGCCCTCTT
Source organism: Cebus imitator (assembly GCF_001604975.1). NCBI lineage: Eukaryota > Metazoa > Chordata > Mammalia > Primates > Cebidae > Cebus > Cebus imitator. Next base: position 22,022 of record NW_016107789.1, on the reverse strand, counting down.
CACCTAAAGGTATGGACTAGGCAGCCAAGGGGAGGAGCATATTGGATTGTGGAGGATGTACTGTGGAATGATAGAAGAGGAGAAGGGAAAGTTCAGCCCCCTACCTCTCCCTGCATCATAGGATTTTTGCTTTATATTTCAAAGTTTTAGTTAATGCTTCTCAAAGCATGGTCTTCAAACTAGCATGCAGTATTAATACCACCTGGGAACTTGTTAGAAATGCAAATTTCCACCAAGACTTCCAGAATCAGAAAACTGTATAGACGGAGCCAGAATCTGTGTTGGAATCTCCAGGTGATTCTGAAACAGGCTAAGTCTGAGAACCAGTGCTCTGGGTCTAAACTCTTGAGTTCTCTTGATCACTGAGTACTTTGCAGACTATACACCCTTTTGAGGTAAGAGTTCAGTATGTCTTTTGTGATAACTAAAACTTGTATGGATTTTTCTTAGATTGTCTGGGGCCTACTCCTTTTGTCTGAAAACAGCTCCCTGTTTGGCCTATGATAATTTCTGAAACCTCCTTATTAGGGTTCAGCTTCTTATATAATGGCTGATGAATGGAGCTTTATTTAAATTTTGAATTCATTTTTATGCAAATGCTTACCAGCCTCCAGGAAGATAAAGCATGCAAATGGATTTTTCTTCCAAGTTTCAAGGCATATGGGTTGTGAAGGTTTTCCTTTTATTTGCAGAAAGTTCAGGCCATTTCATTTTTCTTGTTCCCCACCTGTTCTATAACCAGAGTTTCTTTATGAGTGTTATTCGGTAATTCAAACTTTTCAGGCTAGTGATATCCTGACTATCTTGAAGATCTCCATTTTTGCTTCAAGGAAGAACACTCAGGCTGGCATTGAGATGCTAGCTCCTAAGAGCCTAGGTTATACAGGGCAGTAGGGAATTGTGGGTTGGGTTCTGGGGCAGCAGCTGCTGTTTGGGGAGGAGAAGGTGGTGCTGTGGGGATGGCAGGAGCAGGAGCTGGAGCAGGAAACGAGGGAGGTGGTCTGAAGTATCCCACTTACTTGCAGGTTGCCCATGAGTAAAAACTTCACCTTTTTCAGATGATTTAACCTCCGACTTTTTATCACTCTCTATTTCCTTCTTTGGAACTGTTAAAGGGTAAAGGAGAACAGGCGCCTGTTGTCAACATAGGGCACACTCTATCTCTTGTTGTTAACATACATTATTAAAAGTTGACAGACCGAATCCTCATCCGACCCTAATTTTGGCCAGAAAGCTGCAAGTATAAGGATCAGTTCTTGGGTCCAAATAAAACAGCAATACTTTACCATTTGCTGCATTTTCTTATGTTGAGTCCTTTCATTGTCCTTCCAGCACTTTAGCCTGAGCCCTGAAGGGCTGTCAGAGCGGCTTTGATTGCCCTTGCCCTCTTTTTTTCCTGTTTTACTTTCCATCCCTGCTTTATTAGGAGCATTACCCATGTTGAGTATCAGACAGGCCCAATCTCTCATATCAGAGATGTCTCACCTATCTTTTTCCCTGGGAGGCTCAATCTCTCAGATCTCTCAGGCCAGAGATGTTTCACCTATGTCTTCTCTAGAGGCTTGCTAAGGCTCAGTCTCTCAAACCAGAGTCTTGCCTATCCTTTTTCCTGGGAGGTTAACCTTCCTCCCCTTCGCCAGAGGTCTCTTATGCTTTTCTCCATTTTGTCTGTCTGTCTGTCTCTGGCCACTCCCCCGGAGGAGAATTAGTCCCTTCTTAGCATTTGTGTGCTGGTATAAGCCCCACAGCAGGATCTGCCCTAAGCCATATGAGGTAGCCATGGAACTGCAGAGCATGTATTCCATCCAGCGGTAGGACTTGTCACCATTCACACAAACAACATGCATGCAGTGATGCTTGCAACCATTCATACACACACATACACACTCCACCTCCAGACTATCCCAACCACCAAGGAAATACTTCGTCACTCTTTTGACTTTTCTTACCTTGGTCTGTGTACAGAAGTTGCCTGGTCACCATGGCATAGCAAGACATTCTTCCCCTGCATTGCTGAGAGTTCAGGTTTATTCCTTGCACAGGATGGTTCATGGTTTTTGACCTCCGAGGCCCCTGCAATGAGGTGGTGGACCACCTCCTCATTAGAGAGAACCAGATACCACCCCAGAGGGGAATGGGTCCCCATACGGGTCACCAGAATTGTTATATGTAAATTTTCAATGCCGTAAAAGAAGTAGTACTCAAATATAAATTTTCTCTCAGCAGGACAACTTTATGCAGAAAGGATATACTCGCCAGCAGTTTGCCATGAGAGTACAAAGAACAGAAGAAAGGCAGACATATTTATCCCTTACGGACTGGACTCTGCTGCTGTGCCCTGCCTCCACTGGCTGGAGCTGGGCTTCACAATCTGAACTATACTGATGGGCTAATAACTCAAAACTTTTCCTAAAAGAGTAAAGGCAAGAGAGAACAAAGGAAAAGAGGAAGTCATTTACGAAAGACTTAAAGAATCAATAACATTTCCAAATAAGGAAGGGGAATTAACTATGGGCTGAAGCCTGCCTGGGCTTGTTCAGACATGTCAGGGCAGATAACTGGGCTACAGTATAAGAACTAGGAACACAGAAAATACCTATTTCTTTATAACTAACAGCTACTTAGGATTATTAACAAAAGACTTGAAAGTAAATCAACCTTTAAAGAAGCTATTATATTTCCTTAATAAGCTAAGAAGAAAGCTTTAGAGAGAAACTTCTATTTACATTTATTTTCTACAATTCCTGCTTTAAAACTTGCCTTGGTCTCTTCCTCTACCTTATGCTACTTGGTCGCATACATTTTTCTAAGGAGGCAAGAATTGAGATTGCTGTAGACCTGCGTGGATTTGCTGGTGCTATTGAGACCATGCTGAGCACTCTGCTCGATGCTGGGGATCCAGTGCTGAGCATAACAGAGGTGCTCATTACCCTCTGGGAGCACACCTGTTGGTGGAAGGGCAGACCTTAAGACTTATAAAGATAATTCAAGATTTAGTAATTACCATGAAAGAAGACATGGTGCTCTGAGAATATACAAAATATAAATATAACTTGCTCTGAAAATGTGTTCCTATACATTTGACATTTGAATAGATTTTAACAGATGTATAAAAATTAACTAGACAAGGTAGGTATAGGTGGGGAAGAAGGGATGTATGAATATTCATACAGGGCTTCAAGAAGAAATAACAGTGGGGCAGGGATTCAGAAATGTGAAGTAGAGAGGGGTGCAGAGTGAAGGTGCTCAGGTCAGATGACATTTGCCTGGCTCATCTATTGCAGGGGATTATGACAAAAATTCAAGCTCATAGATCACACAAAGCCCATTAAGATGCTGGTCTAATATTCTTAGAGATGATTGCGTGGGAAGTGTGGGTAGGGGTGCTACCTTTCCATGGCCCTGTAAAATTGATGGCCCAGGAATATTAGTCAGAACTGACACTTACTGTAAGATTTTGGTTAATTAAAAAAATATTTAGCCATTATTGACGGCCTATGATCACTACAGGTAGCCTGCTGGGTAGATCCAGTTACTTGTGAGAAATCAAAGGCTGATGACAGGTTTACTGTATTTTTTTCAGCTTATGGATCAGACCCAGGACAGGGAAGTTTTGAGCAGCTGAGGATTGGGAAAATCAGGGCCATAGGATGCGACTGGAAGGCTGACTCTAGACAGCCTGCTGAGGGTAATGGAGGTGGGGCAAGAATGTAAGGGCTGTTGGAGACATTTGCATCTTATCTGTGATGCAAATGGGATCTATTTTCTCTCCCTTTTGCCTCATGCCCTCACAGTAGTTACCAGATCCTGAAAGTTCTGAACCAGAGATCTTCTCAGATACAAGAAATGAGGGTAAGCCTTATGCGTAAGTAGACGATAGATAGGATTATTTAATTTCACATATGCAAACGTAGGCTACACGCCCTCTTAAAATTAGACACACTCTCTTAATTTTTCTTCTTTCCCTAGACATGAAATTGTCTCTTTAACGTATCATTGACCGCTTTTTTTTTTTTTTTTTTTTTTTTTTGTTTGAAAGACCAGTGCTTGAGGGAATGGGAAACCCACATGCTTAATCTTGATGAGCAATCTTGACCATGGTCAAAGGAGGAGGGCCCTGAAGTGCTGAAGTGCTGTCACAGACAGTACTATGGGTGTTGGGGAGAGACTCCCAGGGCCAGGAAACACCAAAGACAAAGTTAGTTGAGTTCTCAAAATTACCTACATTGTGTTTCCTTTAGCCATGATCTATTCTTAACGTATCGTGTGTCCTCTTGAGGCTTGGCAGTTACGGTGGACATAGACACATTTTAGTTTATCAAGTCAATTTTGAGCTATGGCATTGCTACTATTTTAATATTCATTTCCACCTTTTGAGGATAGAAAGTCCTTATGTTTCATAATTGGGAGGACTATTTGGAGGTCGCCCATTGTAACCTTCCATCTGCTTTGAGAGTACCTGTGCTGATATCTTTGAGAATGGCTTCCATTTGAAACTATTTATGAGAAGCTCTGCCTGGTAATGACATCTTTTCTTAAACTGAGCTGTTAACTAACTATATCAGGAACATTTGGTCTTCAAAGACACATTGGACAAGTCTACCTTCTCCACACATTAGAATTTCAGTTATTTAAAGTCAGCTATCATGAACAGTTGATGTTTCCATACGGTTTTCTCCACAGTAACAGTTTAGCAGGAAGTACACTAAAATGAGCCTGAAAAGTAAAATATCTCTTTACTCTTGGTAATCTAGTCCATATTTGAAACTCGAGGTTCAAATACAATCTATGTGGATTACATTTGAGGTGAATTCACTATCTGAGAATTTGCAGTGTTGATGAAGGAGTGTCTCAGAATAACTTTTTTTTTTTTACCTTGAGCACAAAGATTAAACAGTTTTTAAATAAATGTTCATATAAGACAGTAGTTAAGGCCTAGAGTTTTCTTTTTCCACTACACAAGTAGAAAAATTATCAGTCATAAGTTAGATCTGTATTCATTTAGTCAACTTTTTTTTTTTTTTTTTTTTTGAGAGACGGGGTCTTACTCTGTCACCCAAGCCGGACGGAGTACGTGGTGCAATCTTGGCTCACTGCAACCTTTGCCTCCTGGGTTCAAGCGATTCTCCTGTCTCGGTCTCCTGAGTAGCTGGGACTATAAGCATGCACCACCACGCCTGGCTAATTTTTTTGTATTTTTAGTAGAGATAGGACTTCACCATGTTGGCCAGGCTGGTCTTGGACTCCTGATCTCAGGTGATCCACCTACCTCAGCCTCCCAAAGTGCTGGGATTACAGGTGAGAGCTACCGTACCTGCCTTATTTAGTCAACTTTTAAAGAAAAATAGTTTCAGTCAATTTAGAATATATTTAAATATTTGAAACATATTCAATTCAGTGTTTTGTTTTATAGAATTAGTTATATGGGGGAAATATCTTGAGTTCTATTTATTCATTTGTCCATTATTAACCAAAGGAAGTGATATAGATAAATTAAGGAGATTCTTAGGAGGATGTGGTGAACAACTTTGAGTACATGTCATTGCTCCTTTCTGAGGTAAAGTAAGTAAAAGAGCAGAGGGAACAGTGAGGAGCAGAGAGCTGGATGAGGAGAAAGATGAAGAGAATACTTCGGATGTTTTGGCTTTGAGATGCCTATGGAATATCTAAGAACATATTCCCCTTGGTATTTCAATCCTGATTTGATGTTCCAGAGAGAAAACTGGTCTGACATTATTGACTGGGAAGGTTTCAACCTATGAATAGTAGTGAAAACCTGGGGAAGGGATGACAGCAGTGAGAAAGAATGAGCCAGGTGAGAAGAAACAAAGGGTAAAAATGCAGACATGTACAACTCTGACATTTAAAGGATGGGGAATGGAAAAGGAGACTCAGGAAGGGAAGATGATAGAGAAACAGCAGCTGGAAAGATGGGAGAAAAACAGGAGAGGGTGGGTGCCCCATACCTTGGCCTCTGCTTATTTCTTCCTAATTTTTTTTGCCAAGTATTTTTAGTTTGTTCAAGGAGACGTTTGTCAAGGCAAATGAAGACAGAGCAGAATTAAATATATTTAGTAACAAGCAACTCAGTGGTAACCTTGACGAGAATGCTTTCTGTGAAATCCTTTCTTCTTTTAAAATAATTTTTTATTATAGAAAATTTCAAATTTACACAAAAGTGACAGGATAAAATAATGCCCATGAACCCATAATCCAACCACAACCACCACCATCACGTCTGCATTCTTGTGAGTCCTATTGCTTTATTTTGTTTTATAATGTTAGTGTCTTGTTCAGGGCCTGGTTTATTGAAGATAGTAAATATCTGTGGGATAAATAAATGAATAAGTATAAATGAATCAGCGGTGTGTGATGTGCTGTTTAGGGATACAAAGACAAAACCAAAGGAGCACTGCCACCCTCGAGGAGTTTATAGCCTGATTGGTTGTAGCAGACATCAAGTCAGAAGAGTTAAGTCCAAGCAAGCACAGGATATGTGCTCTTACGCTGTTGTAGTACAGGGAACGTTTGTGAATTCTGTTCACTCCTGTTCCAGTGATAAGTGAGGGGTGATGGAACCAGCAGAATTCGAGCTGGATTTGAATGCTCACTTCACCCCTTCCCTTCCCTGCTGTGAGGTTTTGGATTCATCATTTCATTTCTTTGAGCTTTAGTTTTATCACTGTTAATTTTTTTTTTAAAAAAACCTCTAGAATTGTGCGAATTAACTGCAAAATGGATGTAAAGTACCCAGGACAGGGTCTAATAGGTAGCACAGGCTTATTGCTGTAATCTCATCATCATCCTTTTGTCACCATCTATCTGTTTATTCTCCATGAAGAGTTTTGCATAGGCTTTCTATTACCTCCTTCTCCCAAACACACTTTCACATATATACACATGCGCTGAACACACTTCATAGTCATTTCCCCCCTCATCTTTCTGTTTTTAGTCTTCCTCACCTGGAACGGTATTAGAGTAAACATGTAAGCATAGCTCCAGTGTGCTTAAAGCCTTTCCCAACTGGATCTACCAAATGAGATCTTGCTTCTGGCCTGGCAGACACCCCACCCCACTTTGCCAGTCTAATTTCTCACTGCTCCTGAGCATATCTCCAAGCTTGATTGCTTTTTGTCCTGTGAATGTACACTTTTGTGGAGCCTTTGTAACCATCATTCTTCTACTTAAAATAATCTTTCTGTCTGTCTGTAACCTTTACCATGTATACCCTACCTATCCTCCTGTGTGTTTGTTTGGTGTATTACATCTTTATGAAGCATTTCCAAATAGTTCCACAATTGAAGATAGGAGCTCCTATCCATAAAATGTCTGGGCCACCCTTTGCTGCTGCTCTTGTCCTTGTTTTTTCTTTATATAGAAAGAAAAAGCACATACCTTTCAGTATATGTACTTACCATTTTATCTTATTGGAATGTTCTTAAGATTAAGTTTTGAAAATGAGATGCTGGGGCAGGGCCAAGATGGCCAACGGGAAGCAACAGTGACTGGTGGCTCCCATTGAAAGTAACCATAATAGTGTGTGAATCCTGCGCCAGCAATGAAGGCATCATCAGAACTGATTAGGTGGCTGGCATGACCCACAGAGAGAAAGGAAGGGCAGTGTGGTGTGGCGGCCCACCTCAGAGCCATACAGGGCAGGGGAGTGACCAACTGCTAGCCAAGGGAGGTGGTGACTGAGCATGCTACCCAGCTGGGGAAACCATGCTTTTTCCATGGAACTGTGCAACCTAGGGATTGGAAGATCCCACCTTATGATCCCATACCACTGGAGCTTGGGTTCCAACCATGGAGCTGTGTTGATTCTCAACAGCCACTAAACTAGAATCTGCTNCACCAAATAAGGCATACTACCCAGCCAGGGAATCCGTGCTTTTTCCATGGATCTTCCAAACCCATGGATTGAAAGATCCCACTTGTGAACCCACGTCACTGGGACCTAGAGTCCCAACCCCAGAACCATGCAGATTCTCAACATCCTCTCAACTGGAATCTGCTTAAACCTGAGAATTTTCTGGAGGGAGGGGTGACCAGCACCACAGCTGCAGTTGCCTGCTGTCTAAGACATTTGAGCTCCTGGGGGAGGGCTATCAGCCAACACTGGGCATGCTAGCTGCCTAATATGCAAACCTCCAACAGGGGTTGTCAGGTACCCTATAGAGGAGTGATCCTACTGGTATCAGGTTGGTGCCTTTTGAGGTCAAGTTCTGACAGAAAGGAGCAGGCACCCATTTTTGTTGTTCTCCAGCCTCCTTGAGTGACATATCTAGGTGTGGAAGCAAACCAGATGAATAGGGCTGGAAGTGAACTCCCAGCAAGCCACAGCAGCCCTATAGAAGAGGGACTGGACCATTGAAAGAAAAACACAGAAACAGAAAGCAACAGCAGCAGCATCAACAACAACAAAAAGTCCCCACAAAAACCTCATCCAATGAACAGCAGCCTCAAAGATCAAAACTAGGCAAATGCATGAAGATAAAAAAGAACAAAAAAACCTGAAAAATTGCTGAAAATCCAAAAGGCCAGAGTGCCTCTTCTTCTCCAAATGATCACAACATCTCTCCAGCCAGGATACAGAACTGGGCAGAGGATGAGATGGACAAATTGACAGAAGTAGGCTTCAGAGGATGGGTAATAACAAACTGTGCTGAGCTAAAGGAGCATGTTCTAACGAAGACCACCTTAATGAAGGAAGACATGCAGACAAGATTAGAGGAAATCAAAATGAAAAGGAACAAACGAGCCTCTGAGAAATATGGAGTTACGTAAAAAGACTGAAACTATGACTGATTGAAATACCGGAAGGAGACACAGAGAATGGAAACAAGCTGGAAAACACACTTCAGGATATTATCCAGGAGAACTTCACGAATGTAGCAAGAGAGGTCAACATTCAAATTCAAGAAACACAGAGAATACCACTAAGATACTCCATGAGAAGATCAACCCTAAGATGCATAATCATCAGATTCTCCAAGGTTGAAATGAAGGAAAAACTGTTAAGGGGGTAGCCAGAGAGAAAGGCCAAGTCACATAAAAAGGGAAGCCCATCAGACTGACAGTGTACCCCTCAACAGAAACTCTACACCAGAAGAGAGTGAGAGCCCATATTCAACATTCTTAAAGAAAATAATTTGTCCCACAGAAATACAAACTACTGTCAGAGAATACTATATACACCTCTACTCAAATAAACTAGAAAATCTAGAAGAAATGGATAAATTCCTGGACACATACACCCTCCCAAGACTAAACAAAAAAGAAGTTGAATCCCTGAATATACCAAAAACAAATTCTGAAATTGAGGCAGTAATTAATAGCCTACCAGCCACAAAAAGTCCAGCACCAGATGGATTCACAGCCGAATTCTCCATTAGCCAAATTTAATGGAGTCCCATTAAAAAGGAGGGACTCCTGCCTAACTCATTTTATGAGGCCAGCATCATCCTGATACCAAAACGTGACAGAATCATACAGAAAAAGAGAAAACTTCAGGCCAGTATACCTGATGAACAGTGATGTGAAAATCCTCAATAAAATACTGGCAAACCGAATCCAGCAGCACATCGAAACATGTATTCACCGTGATCAAGTCTGCCTCATCCTTGGGATGCAAGGCTGGTTCAACATATGCAAATCAAAAAACGTAATCCATCACATAAATAGAACCATTGACAAAAACCACATGATTATCTCAATAGATGCAGAAAGGCCTTTGATAAGATTCAACATCTCTTCATCTTAAAATCTCTCAATAAACTAGATATTGATGGAATGTATCTCAAAGTAATAAGAGCTATTTATGAAAAATTCGCAGCCAATATCATATTGAATGGGCAAAACCTGGAATCTTTCCCTTTGAAAACTGGCACCAGACAAGGATGCTCTCTCTCACCACTCCTATTCAATATAGTATTGGAAGTCCTGGCCAGGGCGGTCAGTCAAGAGAAAGAAATAAAGGGTATTCAGATAGGAAGAGAGGAAGTCAAATTGTCTCTGTTTGCAGATGACATGATTCTATATTTAGAAAACCCCATGGTCTCAGCCCAAAAACTCCTTAAGCTGATAAGCAACTTCAGCAAAGTCTCAGGATACAAAATCAATGTGCAAAAATCACAAGAATTTCTATATACCAACAATAGACAAGCATCAAGCCAAATTGTGAATAAACTCCCTTGCTACAAAGAGAATAAAGTACTTAGGAATACAGCTAACAAAGGATGTGAAGGACCTCTTCAAGGAGAACTATAAACCATTGCTCAAGGAAATAAGAGAGAACACCAACAAATGGAAAAACATTGCATCCTTGAGGATAGGAAGAATCAATATTATCAAAAAGGCCATACTGTCCAAAGTAATTTACAGATTCACTGCTATTCCATTCAAACTATCATTAACATTCCTCATAGAATTAGAAAAAATTAGTTTAAATTTCATGTGGAACCAAAGAAGAGCTCATATACTCAAGAAAATCCTAAGCGAAAAAATAAAACAACAACGCTGGAGGCATCATGCTACTTGACTTCAAAGTATACTACAAGGCTACAGTAACTAAAACAGCATGGTACTGGTACCAAAACTTATATATAGACCAATGGAGCAGAACAGAGACCTCAGAAATAACACCACACATCTAAAACCATCTGAGCTTTGACAAACTTGACAAAAACAGGCAATGGGGGAAGAATTTCCCATTCAATAAATGGTGCTAGGAAAACTGGCTAACCATATGCAGAAAACTGAAACTGGACCCTTTCCTTATACCTTATAGAAAAATTAACTCGAGATGGTTTAAAGACTTAAACCCCAAACCATGAAAGCCCTAGAAGAAAACCAAGGCAACAGCCTTCAATACATAGGCATGGGCAAAGACTTCCTGACAAAAATGCCAAAAGTAATTGTAATAAAAGCCAAAATTGACAAATGGGATCTAATTAAAGAATACATAGACACAGGAAGGGGAACAACACACACCAGGGCCTGTTTGTGGGTGGGGGTCAAGGGAAGGGAACCTAAATGACAGGTCAATAGGTGCAGCAAACCACCATGGCACACATATACCTATGTAACAAACCTGCATGTTCTTCATATGTATTCCAGAACTTAATAATAATATCTCTAAAAAAAAAAAAGATAAAAGGTAAGAAGTCTTGGAAAGAATGCAGGGAAAATGGAATCCTTTATGTGGTTGCAGTGAAGGTAAATTAGCACAACCATTATGAAAAACAGTATAGAGGCTCATAAAAATTCTAAAAATTGAATGACCGTATGACCCAGCAATCTCACTTCCAGGTATATATCCAAAGGAACTAAAATCAGTGTATTGAAGAGATACCTGCACCCCATGTTCACTGCAGCATAATTCACAGGGAACAATCTAAGTGGTCATCAACAGATGAGTAAGTAAAGAGCATGTGGTATATTTTACTAAAAATAACTTCTTCAGTGATTTTCTCTTAGCTTTTTGAAGCAAGAATCTGTAACTTCTATTATAGGATAATCCAAGCCACTGCCAATAAAATAATCAAAAAACAAAAACAAGACTAACCAGCTCTATGGCTTTGAGCTGGTTACTAACCTTCATGATCAGGGTACAAAATTATTACAGTCAAGGACCACTTATATCTCTGTGCCTTGCTATGAATAGAAAAATGTTTGACCTAAACATAGTGAATACTCAAAAATAATTAAGTCAGGTTTTAAATTTCTCATCTGTAAAATAATAACACTGAAAAATCTATGTTCTTCAAAGTTACATTGTCTTTTAAGTGAGGTACTTTCTTTAAATTAAATTGTCTATAAAAGCCAAACGTATAAAACAAAACTGACCTAATGTGGTTGAATAAGAAAAACAGAAACAACCCCATTCAAAAGTGGGCAAAGGACATGAACAGACACTTCTCAAAAGAAACATTCATGCAGCTAAACATATGAAAAAATACTTAGCATCACTGATCATTAGAGAAATGCAAATCAAAACCATAATGAGATATCATCTCACACTAGCCAGAATGGCCATTATTAAAAAGTTAAGAAACAACAGATGTTGGCAAGGTAGCAGAGAAATAGGAATGCCTTTACACTGTTGGTGGGAATGTAAATTAGTTCAACCATTATGAAAGATGATGTGGTGATTTCTCAAGGAGCTAGAACCAGAAATAACGTTTGACCCAGCAATCCCATTACTTGATATATACTCAAAGGAATATAAGTCATAATCCTGTTACAAAGATACATGCCTTTGTATGTTCACTGCAGCACTACTCAAAATAGCAAAGACATGGAATCAACCCAAATGCCCGTCAATGACAGGCTGGATAAAGAAAAAGTGGTACATATACGTGAACCATGTAATATTATGCAGCCATAAAAAGGAATGAGATTATGTCTTTTGTAGGGACATGGATGAAACTGGAAACCATTATCCTCAGCAAACTAATACAGGAACAGAAAACCAAACACTGCATTTTCTCACTTATGAGTGGGAGCTGAATGATGGGATCACATGGGCCTGGGGAAGGGAACAACACACACTGGTGCCTATTGGGAGGTGGGGTGGGGGGATGGAAAGTATTAGAAAGAATAGCTAATGCATGCTGGGCTTAGTATCTAAGTAATGGGTTGATAGGTGCAGTAAACCACTATGGCACACGTTTACCTATGTAACCTGCACATCCTGCACGTGTACCCTAGAAGTAAACATGAAAAAAATTTAAAACACTGAGATGATATATGTAAAAAATGTAGTGAAGAATAAAGCTTCACATAAATAAGCTAGTAGATCATATCTAATATTTTGGTTTATTTTGTGTGTCCACCTGTTAGGCTACCATACCCACATATATAATGAATGTCTCAATAATTAAAAGCAAAACACTGTCTTTCCATCTGTGCTTATTTGCTTTTTTTTTTTTATGGCTATTTATAACTTTATTTTTTTTTTAAGGAGAATGGTATTGGGGCATTTAGCTGCCTTAGAAAGGGTCAAAGAACAGTTCACTTCATTTTGGTGAGTGTTATGTCCAGGGATAAAACATTTCTACCCATTTATTTGTAATTACTTAGGAATATATCATTAGACATTTACAGAAGTGTACTTGCAGGATCAAAGTGTATGGATATCTTCAATGGCTTTTATGATATCTAAATGGTATTTTAAAAACAAAGTTGTTCTCCAAAATGGTTATGGTTGTTATTATTGTGGCTTACCAATATGTGTTTTATTTGCCTTAAACCCTCTTTGTGCTTTGTGTGGGGCCATGTGACTAGTCCTAGCCAATGGGTTGTAAGCAGAAGTGACAAGTGTCATTTCTGAGCTGGAAGACTGAATGACCAGTGTGAGTCCCTGTGGAGCACTTTTTCCTCTGCATGGGTACTGATGAAGAACCACGTAAAAGACAGCCCAGCCAATGAACCCATGATGGACATGGACTGAGGAAGAAATAACATTTTTTTAATGAGAAGCCTCTGTAATTTAGAGTTAGGTAATGCAGCATAACGTAGTTTGTCTTCACTGTTATAATGGTTGTATAATTTTTAATGCCACTAGCAATGTTTTCTTTTAGTTTAATTTTATTAGTAGGTATTATGTTATTATATTGCTGTGATTAAAAAGTAATCTGCAGAGTGCTAGTACATAGCAACCTCATTTCACATCTACTTGTGTCACCCATATGCCCAGCACTGACATTCATTTCTTAGGTGCTCTCAAGTTTTTAGTGCATATTTTAAAAAAAACTTTATATTTTATTTATTTTCTACAAAAGGTAGAATATAAACCTTTCTATACCTTGCTTTTTAATTAAATCATTTTTTAGGGATCTTCCTAATTAGCACATGGAAATCTTCATCACATTTGCAGAGCTGCATAGTACTGCCTTGTATGAATTAGCCTAAATCAACCATTCTTCTATTGGTAGGCAGATGGTTCGTAATCTGCAGCCATTGCAACAATGATGCAGTGAATGAACTTTTATTTTGCGTAATTTTATGCTTGTTTGTGCATTTGTAGTTTGGGTTGGTGTTGTCATATTGCCCTGCTGTCACCTTATGCTTCCAACAGCAGTGTGTTACAGCGCCTGCTTCCCCACAGCTGCAGCAACATTTTAAAGCACTTAAAAGTTTTCTTCATAAAGGTATGATGTATGTCTTGTTAAGTTTTATTTCTAGGCATTTTATCTTTTTGTGATAGTGTTGTAAATGGAAAGTTTTCTTCCAAGATGTGCTTTAACAAATTGTTTTTATATAGGAAGGCAATTGGTTTCTAAATTTTACATCCTATTAACTAACTGAATTTGAATTATTGCTTGCAGTAGTTTGGATTTTTTAGGTATGTAATCATATTGTCTGAAAATAGCAATAGTTTCCATTATTCCCATCGCATTCTATTGTCTGATTTCATTGGCTAGAACAGTGTCAAATCAAACTGGTGATGATATGTGCCCTTGCTCTCTTTTGGAGTTACATCAGGATGCCTGTAGTGTTTCACTGTTAAGCATGATACTGGCTTTGGGACTGAGATATATTTTATATTATGAACGTGTCCATCTTTTCTTGTATTGTTGGATTTTCTTTTATGAATTGTTGATTTTTATCAAGTATTCTTTTAGCTTATGGCTGGGTTCTCTTTCCTGATAGTTTGTAAAAGATTTTTATATTGACAATAATAAGTGAGATAAGACAGTAGTTGTTGTGTATGTGTGTGTACAACTAATAATTACTTTATAAAAATAATTTGCAAGTTTAAATTTCTCTTTTTTCTGGAAAGTTTTAATTTACTTGGAAATGCTTTTTAAGGGGTTATTAAAATTATACCACAGATTTGTCTAGCCCTGGTATTTTTTGTTTTGTTATTTTTGGAGAGAGCAGGGATAGAAATTTAACATCTTTACTCATTTCTTTTAAAATATTTTCTTTTTGGAGGTGAGAAAATTTGTCTGTTTAGATTTTTAAATTTCTTTTAGTTTCGGTAACTTATTTATACCAGTACAATGCTGTTGTGGTTACCGTAGCCTTATAGCATAGTTGCAGTCTGGTAATGTGATGTCTCCAGCTTTGCTCTTTTTGCTTAGGATTGCTTTGGCTATTCAGGCTCATTCTGGTTCCATATGAATTTTAAGATAGTTTTTCTAATTCTGTGAAGAATGTCATTGGTAGTTTGATAGGGACAGCATTGAATCTATAAATTGCTTTGGGTGGTATGGCCATTTTAACAATATTGATGCTTCCTGTCCATGAGCATGGACTGTTTTTCTGTTTGTTTATATCGTCTCTGATTTCTTTCAGCAGTGTTTTGAAATTCTCATCATAGGGAGTGTTCATCTCCCTGGTTAGCTGTATACCTAGGTATTCTTTTCGTGGCCACTGTGAATGAGATTGTGCTCTTGATTTGGCTTTCAGCTTGGATGTTGCTGGTGTATAGAAATGTTACTAATTTTTGTACATTGATTTTTATTTTATCCTGAAACTTTGCTAAAATTGTTTATCAGATCTAGGAGCTTTTGAGTAGAGTCTTATAGGGTTTTCTAGGTATAGAATTGTATCATCTGTAAACAAAGACAGTTTGTTTTCCTATTTGGATGCCTTTTCTTTCTTTCTCTTGCTTAATTGCCTTGTGTAGTCTTCTAGTACTATGCCGAGCAGGAGTAGTGATGACAGTGGGCATTCTTGTCTTGTTTCAGTTCTCAAGGGGAATGCTTCCAGCTTTTGCCCATTCAGGATGATGTTGGCTGTGAATTTGTCATAGATGGCTTTTATTACTTTGAGGTATGTTCTTTCAGTACCTAGTTTGTTGAAAATTTTTAACAAGAAAGGATGTTGAATTTTATTGAAATCCTTTTCTACATCTATTGAGATGATCATGTGGTTTTGTTATTAGCTATGTTTACATGATGAATCACACTGAATTCTGTATGTTGACGAAGCCTACTTGATTATGGTAGTCAGCCTACTACACTGTGGTGGATTAGCTTTTTGATTGACTGCTGGATTCAGTTTGCTAGTATCTTGTTAAGGATTTCTGCATCTATGTTAATTCAGGGTATTGGCTTGGAGTTGCCTTTTTTTGTTGTGTCTCTGCTAGATTTGGTATCAGAATGATGCTGACCTCATAGAATGAGTTAGGGTGGAGTTCCCCCGCCTCAATTTTTTGGAGTAGTTTCAATAGAATTGGTACCAGTTCTTCTGTATATATCTGGTATAATTATGCTATGAATCCATCTGGTCCTGGGCCTTTTCTGATCGGTAGGCAAGTTATTACTGCTTTAATTTCACACCTCATTATTGATCTGTTCAGGGATTCAGTTTCTGTTGGTTCAATCTTGGCAGGTTGTATGTTTCTAGTAGTGTATTCATTTCTTCTAGGTTTTGTAGTTTGTGTGCATAGAAGTGTTCATAGTAGTCTCTGGGGATATTTTGTAATTCTGTGGTATTGGTGGTAATGGCCCCTTTTTCATTTCTGATTGTGTGTATTTGGATCTTCTCTCTTTTTATTAATCTAGCTAGTAGTTTATCAATCTTATTTATTCTTTCAACAAACTCCTGGATACATTGATCTTTTCTATAGTTTTTGTGTCCCAGTTTCTTTCAGTTCAGCTCTGTTTTTCATGATTTCTTCTCTTCAGTTAGCTGTGGGATTGGTTTGCTCTTGTTTTTCTAGTTCCTCTAGGTGTGATGTTAGGTTGTAATTTGAGATCTTTCTAACTTTTTGATGCGGGCGTTTATTGCTGCAAACATCCCTCTTAACACTGCTTTAGCTGTGTCCCAAATATTTTGATATGTTGTATCTTTGTTCTAATTAGGTTCAAAGAATTTCTAGATTTCTGCCTTAATTTCATTGTTCACCCAAAAATCATTGAGGAGCAGGTTGTTTAATTTCTCTGTAACTGTATAGTTTTCAGTGATTGTCTTATTTTATTTGCATTGCGATCTGAGAGTGTGGTTGGTATGATTTTTTTTTTTTAATTTGCTGAGAATTGTTTTATGGCTGATAATGTGGTCAGTTTTATAGCACATGCCATCTACAGATGAAAAGAATGTATATTCTTTTGTTTTTGGGTGAAGAGTTCTGTAGATGTCAGTTAGGCTCATTTGGTTGAATGTTGATTTCAGGCACCAAATGTCTTTGTTAGTTGACTGCCTCAATGATCTGTCTAATACTGTCAGTGAGGTGTTAAACCTCCCACTTTTATTGTATAGTTATCTATGTCTCTTCGAAGGTCTCTAAGAACTTGTTTTATGAACCTGGGTGCTCCACTGTTGGTTGCATGTGTATTTAGAATAGTTAAGTCTTCTTGTTGAATCAAACTCTTTACCATTATGTAATTGTCCTTCTTTGTCTGTTTTTGATTGCTGTTGGTTTAATGTCTGTTTTGTCTGAAATTAGAATAGCAACTCCTGCTTTTTTCTGTTTTCTGTTTGCTTGGTTGAGGGTTTTTTTTTTCCCTCTTTACTTTGAGCCTCTGTGTGTCATTGCATGTGAGTCTCTTGAAAACAGCTTTCAGTTTTTCCAAATTGCCACCCTCTGCCTTTTAATTGGGACATTTAGCCTGTCTGCATTCAAGGTTCACATTGATACGAGCAGATTTGATTCTTCCATCATGTTGTTTGTTGGTTATTATGCAGACTTGATTGTATAGTTGCTTAGTGTCAGTGATCTATGTAAGTGTGTTTTTGTGGTGTCCAGTGATGTTCTTTTTTTTTTTTTT
>NW_016107789.1:0-3339 GCF_001604975.1 Cebus imitator | reverse complement strand
TTTTTTTTTTTCTTTTATCTTCTTTGATGCCCTTCAGGGTTTGATTGTGGTATAAGGTAGGTTCAGTTGATTGGCTTTGGTTCTGGAAGATTTGGGGTGGCTAATGGTCAGCTCAATACTCTTGTGCCCTGTAACTCTGGGGGCTGGTACTAGGACCCTAGCTTTGTTCTTTGTCCCCTCGAGGGTAGGAATCTGCTGCCCTGGAGGGGCTGAGGTCTTCTCAGTCTGCTGGTTTTAACACTCTAACAAGGAGTACTGGCCAAAGCACATCACTGGCATGGTGGCAGCAGGATCAGTGCTCACTTGCATGTGCCAGAACCTGTGGTGTTGTGGTGAAGTACACGTATATTGGCTGGGTGGAGTGCTGGTGGGAGCCTTTCTTAGTTTTCACAGGTTCCTTATACTGGCAAAAACCTGTGGTCTTAGTATTTGGCTGAGATCCAGTAGGTGGCACTTAAGAGTGTTAACCAACAGACAGGCCCTTGCTCTGCTGCAAGGCTCTGTTGTGTTTTGTCAAGATTGGCCATAGTGTTTTCTAGTGGACACTGGGGAGATGTGACCCACTAGCCTGGTCCACTCCTGGGCCTTAGAGGAGCCCTTTCTGATTACTGGCTCTGTGCCCCTGTTTTGTCTGTTGGGTGTTCTGATCCACCGGGCTTCCTCAGGCAGGCACTGTGGTTAATAGAGTATACTTGCCAGGGCAGCCCTATGGTGAGAGCCATACCCCGCCCCTCCACTGGTTTGTAAACCTGGGCATCATGCCTCTCTCAGTGATCCTAGAGTGTGGCTCCTCCCAGCTTGGGCACCACCTAATCTAGCAAGTCCTTCTCAGGTAGAAGCTGTGAAGGTGAATGAGATCACCTAATCTGTCCGGGTGCTTCCCAGGAGTACTAGGGGTTGTGACTACTGGCAGAGTTGAGGCAGAAGCCAGACTGCTAAGCTGGAAGCTCTAGTAGGTATGGATAATCTGGCTGCAAGAGGTACGAATGGGTGGAGTTGCTCGCTCTGCCATCTAAGTATTTTCCAGGGCAATAGGAGGCTGCGCTTCTCTGCAGAGTTCAGGCAGAAGTAGAACCACTGGGCTAGAAGCTCTACCAGGTGTGGCCCACCTGGATACCAGTGGTGGGGTGGGCAGGGTCTCCTGCCCTGCCTTCTGTGTGTTTCCTGGGACAGCAGGAGGCTACAGCTACTGGCTGAGTTCAGGTAGGTGTAGGATCACTGGGTCTAAAGCTGGCACTGAGCCTTGTGTGGTAGGTAGGCATAGAGCCATCTTACTGCTCCCAGGAACCATGACTGCAGCCTCTTTCTGGGTTATGATTCTGGCGCTGGTCTGTTCCAGGGTCTGAGGCTTGTTAGACGTCCCTTTAGACCTGAGAATAGCTTCTGCAAAAACTCTAGGTGTCTTTCTGCTTCAGTTTAGAAGCATAGTAGGGGGTACTTGGGGTGGGTGGCTGGGGCATTCTCCCATTCCCGGTCTTGCATAGGTCTCTGTGGAGAGTGTGAATCCACCAGGGGTTTTTCACTCATTCACCCTTTCCCATGTTGGAGAGCTTCTAGCTGGATGTTGATCCCAGATATGCTGCTACCCAGCTTTACCCCTCTCTGCTATCTGTGTTCCCTTTCTGTCTTGTTGGTACCTGACCGGTTTCTTAATGATGCAAACATCTAAGGCCTTGAACTTTTCTCTACATACTGCTTTAGCTGTATTATTTTTAATTCTACAAATTTATTTTGCCTCTTCTCTTTGAAGGTTGTTTTTAGAACAATTTATTTAGTTTTCAGTGAAAGAGACTTACTCTTTTCTGATGTTGTAATTCTTAATTTTATTATATTGTAAGGAAAAATTATTGTTTTATTTTTACCTTTCAAAATTTAATGAGATGTTCTCTAATGGCTTAGTGTATGATCAGTTTTAATGTTTGTTAATATTTGTTGAAAGGATATAATCTATTTTTATAGACATTTATAAAATGTATCTACTTAATTATGCCATTAAATTATCCTATATTTTTTGATATATTTTTGACCACTGGAAGTGTCATTATCACATGACTTGACATGTCATTGATAGAAGTTAATTCTCATACTTCAAGTGTGTTTGTTGTCTATTGTTTCTTATATCACATACCTTCTACTTAGGAATGTTGCTGCTTTTGCATTCTGTTTGCCAGCATTTTATTGAAGATTTTTGCACCGATGTTAATCATGGATATTGGCGTGAAGCTTTCTTTTTTAGTTGTGTCTCTGCCTGGTTTTGGTATAAGGATGATGTTGGTCTCGTAATATGGGTTGGGGAGGATTCCCTCTTTTTGTATTTTTGGCATAGTTTCAGAAGGACTGGTACCAGCTCCTCTTTGTATGTCTGGTAGAATTCAGCTGTAAACTTGTCTGGACATGGGCTTTTTTTAGTTGGTAGGCTATTAATTGCTGCCTCAACTTTAGCCCTTGTTATTGGTCTATTCAGGGATTCAACTTCTTCCCCTGGTTTAGTCTTGGGAGAGTGCAAGTGTCCAGGAATTTATCACTTTCTTCCAGATTTACTGGTTTGTGTGTGTAGAGTTGTTTGTAGTAATCTCTGATGGTAGTTTGTACTTCTGTGGAATCGGTTGTGATGTCCCCTTTATCATTTTTAATTGCATCTGTTTTATTCTTCTCTCTTTTCTTTTTTATTAGTCTGGCTAGCAGTCTATCTATTATGTTGATCTTTCTAAAAAACCAGCTCCTGGATTTGTTGATTTTTTGAAGGGTTTTTAAAAGCTTATTCATCATGATCAAGTAGCCTTCATCCCGGGTATGCAAGGTTGGTTCAATATATGCAAGTCTATGAGGCTAGTGCTCGACTTACGACCATGATCGTTTCCGACAGACCAGTTGTAACACGATTTGGTCGTAAGTTGAGTAGGCTATATGCACGTGGAGATGGTAGTGCTACTGGAAGCTGGTCCGCACTGTCGTACGCCCAGCTGGGCAATATTTGCGCTGCCAGACATGGAACAGTCGTGGCTAGCAATTGTGGTCGTAAAGTTGAATGATCATAAGTTGCATAGGTCGTAAGTCAATCAATACCTGTAAATGTAATCCATCACATAAACAGAACCAAAGACAAAAAACACATCATTATCTCAATAGATGCAGAAACGGCCTTCAGCAAAATTCTACAGAACTTTGAGGGGGGGATCCATGATGGCCGTTTAGGAACAGCTCAGGATTGCAGCTCCCAGTGAAAGTGCAGAGGGTGAGTGGATGCCACATTTTTATTGCCCACAGACTAGGCAATTCCCAGGCGGAGGAGCTCCACAGGTCACCAGCGCGGCTGTTTCAGCCAGCGTGGCTGTGCCC
>NW_016107788.1:1588823-1590497 GCF_001604975.1 Cebus imitator | reverse complement strand
TCCTAGGCCCAAGGGAGTCCCGCTGACTTCCCAACACCCCCAAAAGCCTTGAACCTTCCTCAGCAAGTTCCCTGAAAATCTCCAAACTCTAGACCGGGCGTGGTGGCTCACGCCTGTAATCCCAACACATTGGGAGGCTGAGAAGGGCAGATCACCTGAGGTTAGGAGTTCAACACTGACCTGACCAATATGGTGAAACCTTGTCTCTACTAAAAATACCAAAATTAGGCTGGGCAAGGTGGCTCATGCCTATAATCCTTGAGAGGCCAAGGTGGGAAGATCACAAGGTCAGGAGTTCAAGACCAGCCTGGCCAGTATGGTGAAACCTCGTCTCTACTAAAAATATAACTAGCCAGGTGTGGTGGTGGGTGCCTGTAGTTCCAGCTATTCAGGAGGCTGAGGCAGGAGAATCGCTTGAACCCCGGAGGTAGAGGTTGCAGTGAGCCGAGATCATGCCATCGCACTCCAGCCTGGGCAACAGAGCAAGACTCCACCTCAAAAAAGCAAAAATTAGCTGGGCATGGTGGTATGTGCCTATGATCCCAGCTACTTGGGAGGCTGAGGCAGGAGAAGCACTTGAACCCTCAGCTACTCGGGAGGCGGAGGTTACAGTAAGCAGAGATGTTGCCACTGCACTCCAGCCTGGGTGACAAGAGTGAAACTCCATCTCAAAAATAAAAAAAGACCAAAAAAAATCTCCAAACTCTAAATCCCAGACATGTCTTGGAGACCTCCAGAGCCACTACTGGGGACCCCCAATGGTGTGGATATCCCCACACCAGCACCTGATGGCACCCCACATCTCCCCATCTAGAAAACTCCCTCAAGTCCCTCAGAAAGCACCCCGAGTTTTCCCTGCCCTGCTCTCTCGGTGACCCCTCTGAACTCTCCCCGACAGCTGGTTTGACAAATCCTTCACCCTAATCGTCTTCTCCAATGGGAAGCTGGGGCTCAGCGTGGAGCACTCCTGGGCCGACTGCCCCATCTCAGGACACATGTGGGAGGTAGGGCAGCCAGCACTCCCTGGTTCTGGGGACCCCTGCCCTATCTCTGAAGACTGTCCTCTCCAGGGCCTTAGGGTCAGGAAAAAAAAAAAAAAACTGAGGTTCAGGGAGAGGCAGAGGCTGGCCTAGGGTCACCCAGCAAAGGGTCTAGGATGAGGATTTCCCTTTGATGAGCTGGTAAATGGGGCTCAGAGAAAGGAGGTGATTTTCCCAGAGTCACACATCGAGGAGTTACAGAGCAAGAAGATGACTCCAGGCTGGGCACAGTGGCTCACACCTGTAATCCCAACACTTTTGGAGGCCAAGGTGGGCGGATCACAAGGTCAGGAGTTCAAGACCAGCCTGGCCGACATGGTGAAACCCTGTCTCCACTAAAAAAAAAAAAAAATTAGCTGGGCGTGGTAGCAGGCACCTGTAATCCCAGCTACTCCGGATGCTGAGGAAGGAGAATCACTTGAACCTGGAAGCAGAGGTTGCAGTGAGCCGAGACCACACCATTGCACTCCAGCCAAGACTCCAGAGCAAGACTCTGTTTCTTTTTATTATTATTATTAATTTTTTTTTTGAGACAGAGTCACACTCTTGCCCAGGCTGTAGTGCAATGGCTCGATCTCAGCTCACCGCAATATCCGCCTTTTGGGTTCAAGCAATTCTCCTGCCTCAGCCTCCC
>NW_016107788.1:1585780-1587198 GCF_001604975.1 Cebus imitator | reverse complement strand
TTCACTCATGTTACCCAGGCTGGAGTGCAATGGCGCGATCTCGGCTCACCGCAACCTCCGCCTCATGGGTTCAGGCAATTCTCCTGCCTCAGCCTCCTGAGTAGCTGGGATTACAGGCAGGCACCACCATGCCCAGCTAATGTTTTTTTTTTGTATTTTTAGTAGAGACGGGGTTTCGCCATGTTGGCCAGGCTGGTCTCAAACTCCTGACCTCAGGTGACTCGCCTCGGCCTCCCAAAGTGCTGGGATTACAGGCGTGAGCCACGGCGCCTGGCCCTATCCCCATCTTTAATCTCATTCTTCCGTTCTCTTCTCTTCTTTGTCCCCATTTCCACATTCTGCCCCAACCCTAACTCCACGTCCACCTTCGCTTCCAGCCTCATTGCTGGCTTTCACGCTGCCCCCATCTGTAACCCCAGCCATCCTTCTTCCCTCCTGCCCCTGCAGATCCACTCCTCCATCTCTGTAGCCCTGCGGGGAGCCAGGATCTTGTCTGAAAATGTCGACTGCCACGTCTTTCCATTCTCCCTGTTCGGCAAGAGCTTCATCAGACGCTGCCACCTCTCTTCAGACAGCTTCATCCAGATCGCCTTGCAGCTGGCCCACTTCCGGGTCAGTTGGGTTCCCCAAGCACAGCCCCCTCAGGATCTCTCGGTCCACCCGAGCCCCACAACCTGCCCCTCCACAGTTCCTTGTGGTTATTGCCATTGCGGGTCTACCATCTTGGATTCTCTCTCCCAACCATTCTTGGGCTGGCTGGAGGAGGCTGGAGGTCTGGACAGAGATGGGTCAAGTCCATACGACTTCCTGAGCCCAGCTGACAGCCTCCTCTCCTCCTCGTCCCCCAGGACAGGGGTCAATTCTGCCTGACTTATGAGTCGGCCATGACGCGCTTGTTCCTGGAAGGCCGGACAGAGACGGTGCGGTCTTGCACGAGGGAGGCCTGCAGCTTTGTGAGAGCCATGGAGGACAAAGAGAAGACAGTGGGTATAGGCCTCGCTGGAGGCTTCAGTCATTGCCGTGTTCTCACTCGTCCACTTGCAAACATTGATGGGAACTACGGAAGCCAGGCTCCACAATGGACACGAGGGAAAGGGATGAATCAGAACTGGCCACTGACTTCAAAGAGCTCACTGATGGGGAGAGACAGCCCAGCTTAGTGTGATATCTGCTTTCATGGTGGTCTCACGGGACACTGGGAGAGCACCCAAGAAGGAACTCCATTTCTTTTCTTTTCTTTTCTTCTTTTTTTTGAGACAGAGTTTCGCTCTTGTTACCCAGGCTGGAGTGCAATGGCGCAATCTCGGCTCACCGCAACCTCCGCCTCCTGGGTTCAGGCAATTCTCCTGCCTCAGCCTCCTGAGTAGCTGGGATTACACGCACGCGCCACCATGCCCAGCTAATTTTTTGTATTTTTA
>NW_016107788.1:1581716-1582995 GCF_001604975.1 Cebus imitator | reverse complement strand
CCTCCCTCAGACCCAGGAGTCCAGGCCCCCAGCCCCTCCTTCCTCAGACCCAGGAGTCCAGGCCCCAGCTCCCTCCTGCCTCAGACCCAGGAGTCCAGGCCCCAGCTCCCTCCT
The DNA here is from genome assembly GCF_001604975.1 of Cebus imitator. Classification (NCBI taxonomy): domain Eukaryota; kingdom Metazoa; phylum Chordata; class Mammalia; order Primates; family Cebidae; genus Cebus; species Cebus imitator. Next base: position 1,582,881 of record NW_016107788.1, on the reverse strand, counting down.
GCCTCAGACCCAGGAGTCCAGGACCCCAGCCCTCTTATTTCTCAGCCTCCAGGATCCCGTCTCCCAGCTCCCCCTGACTCTGACACGGTTCTTCTTCCAGGACTCCCACAGGCTGGGGCAGCACATTGAGGATGCCCTGTTGGATGTGGCCTCCCTGTTCCAGGCGGGGCAGCATTTTAAGCGCCAGTTCAGAGGTTCAAGGGAGGAGGACTCGAGGCGCAGGTGCGGATTTCTTTCCCGCCAGACTGGGGCCTCCAAGACATCTATGACATCCCCTGAAATCTGACTCCTTCCAGCAGGCAGCAGGCCTCCCCTTGGGAATGAGGGTGACGATGGCCACCTCTGGGATGGCACAGGACAGGGTAGCCTGTTTGGCAACCCCACATCCAGGCCAATAAAGATGTGTGAGCTGGGTGTGTGGTGTCTGCTGTGCTCGTGGGCAGGTCAGGGGTGGAAGAGGTGAGGACCAGGGTGGGGGAAGACAGATGCTCCCATCCATTCCCAGGCCCAGCCAGGGATTCCTAGTGTCAGTCACAACTTCAACCACAGCTCACAACACCTGCTTAGTGTCCTCCATGTCCATCTTCATTCTTACCAATCAAACACAACCTCACAGTTTCTCCTGAGCCTAATTGCTGCTGCCCCAGCACCACCATCTACCTCAAATCCATCTCCAAACCTAAAGATCCAGCCACCTCGATTGACAATCCCCAAACAAGCCGGGCATGGTGGCTCACACATATAATTCCAGTACTTTGGGAGGCTGAGTTGGTCAGACCGTGAGGTCAGCAGATCCAGACCATCCTGCCCAAAATGGTGAAACCCCATCTCTACTAAAAATACAAAAGTTAGCTGCACGTGGTGGCATATGCCTGTAATCCCCGCTAGTCAGGAGGCTGAGGCAGGAGAATCACTTTAGGGAGTCGGAGGTTGCAGTGAGCCAAGATCATGCCACTGCATTCCAGCCTGGGTGACAGAGACTCCATCTCAAAAAAAAAAAAAAAAATCCCCAAATGAACTCACTGAAATTTTTATTACCCAACTCCAGCCTTTTTTTATTTTTTTATTTTTTATTTTTTATTTTTTTTTTTGAGATGGAGTTTCGCTCTTGTTACCCAGGCTGGAGTGCAATGGCGCGATCTCGGCTCACCGCAACCTCCGCCTC
>NW_016107788.1:1577273-1579215 GCF_001604975.1 Cebus imitator | reverse complement strand
GATCTCGGCTCACCGCAACCTCCGCCTCCTGGGTTCAGGCAATTCCCCTGCCTCAGCCTCCTGAGTAGCTAGGATTACAGGCACGCGCCACCATGCCCAGCTGATTTTTTATATTTTTAGTAGAGACGGGGTGTCACCATGTTGACCAAGATGGTCTCGATCTCTTGACCTCGTGATCCACCCGCCTCGGCCTCCCAAAGTGCTGGGATTACAGGCTTGAGCCACCGCGCCCGGCCTTGGGGTAGCTTTTTTTAAAAAAAAAAAACAGTAATAGGCTGGGCATGGTGGCTCACACTTGTAATCCCAGCACTTTGGGAGGCCAAGGCAGGTGGATTACCTGAGGTCAGCAGTTCAAGACCAACCTGGCCAACATGGTGAAACCCCGTCTCTAAAAAAAAAATAATAAATAAAATAAACATAGTAATAAAGAATACAAACTGTAAACACCTCAGCCTCAACCTCTTATTCTTTTTTGAAATTTATTATTTTTAAATTTTTATTTATTTATTTATTTATTTTTGTGATGGAGTTTCGTTCTTATTGCCCAGGCTGGAGTGCAGTGGCGCGATCTCGGCTCACGGAAACCTCTGCTTCCTCAGTTCAAAAGATTCTCCTGCCTCATTCTCCTCAGAAGTTGGGATCACAGGTGCCCACCACCATGCCTGGCTAATTTCAAAGCATCTTTCTGGGGAGCTGCACATCATCACAGAGCCAGGGGGCTTTGTGCAGTCATGTTGGCAAGCAGAGATGAGCAAACATGGCTTCTAACATTTGCTTCTGTGTCTCCCAAGCCCAGTTTCTGCTTCCATTTTCCAGGATGATCTCCTCTGTCTCAGATCCCTCTGTACCTGTCTTCCAAAGTCGCTTGTCATTGCATTGATGGCCCACACAGGTGAGGCGAGAGGATCTCGTCTCAAGGTCTTTATCTGCATCTGCAGTGATTCTGCGATGGTTAATACTGAGTGTCAGTCAACTTGATTGAAGGATGCAGAGTATTGTTCCTGGGTGTGTCTGTGAGGGTGTCACCAAAGGAGATGAACATTTGAGTCAGTGGGCTGGGAAAGGCAGACCCACCCTTAATCTGGGTAGGCACCATTTAGTCAGCTGCCAGCCTGGCTAGAATAGAAAGCAGGCAGAAAAATGTGAATGGACTAGACAGGCCTAGCCTCCCAGCCTATGTCTTTCTCCCGTGCTGGATGCATCCTGCCCTGGAACATCAGACTCCAAGTTCTTCAGTTTTGGGACGTGGGCTGACTATCCTTGCTTTTCGGCTTGCAGATGTCCTATTGTGGGACCTTGTAATCGTGCGAGTTAATAGTTAATAAACTCCCCTTTATAGCTGCATCCATTCTATTGGTTCTGTCCCTCTGGAGAACCCTGACTAATACAGACTCTTTCCAAATAAAGTAATACTCACAGGTTCCAGGTATTTGGATGTAACCCTATCTTTTGGGGTCTTACGTCTGAGGGAGGAGGGGCTGGGGCCTGGATTCTTGGATTCCCATTCAACCCCCACTGCATTTGATGCCTGGTTAAAGTGGTATCTGCTGGGCTTTTTCACTGTAAATTTAACATTTTTCCCTTTGTAATTTTAAGTATCTTGGAGGCAATACCTTGAAATACTGCCCCGTGCCTCTGAGGTGAGTGAGCCAACAGGTGCTGTATGTGACAATGTGTGACCATACATTTGAGCTGCCTGCCTGGTTTCTGCCTCCAACCTTCCCACAGTGAAAACAACATGGGCTGGGCGTGGTGGCTCACACCTGTGATCCCATCACTTTGGGAGGCTGCTGTGGGAGGATCACTTGAGGCCAGGAGTTTGAGACCAGCCTGGGCAACATAGTGGCCCCATACTTGGCTAATTTCTTTCTTTCTTTCTTTTTTTTTTTTTTCAGACGGAGTTTCGCTCTTGTTACCCAGGCTGGAGTGCAGTGGCACCATC
>NW_016107788.1:1573872-1577013 GCF_001604975.1 Cebus imitator | reverse complement strand
CGGCCTCCCAAAGTGCTGGGATTACAGGCTTGAGCCACCGCGCCCGGCTCTTTTTTTTTTTTTTAGAGACAAGGTCTTGCTATGTTGCCCAGGCTGGTCTTGATCTTCAGAACTCAAGCCATCCACCTGCCTTGCCCTCTCAAAGTGCAGGGATTACAGGTGTGAGCCACCACACCTGGCCTTGCCTTAGTGAAGTGGCTACGTTATCTGGGGTACATACCCTGGGGTTTGTCTTTTTGTGCCAAGAAAATTTAGGACACAGACACACATGAGGAATTTAGGAGCAGAGGTTTAATAGGCAGAAGGGAAAGAGAAACAGCTTTCTCTGTATAGAAACTAAGGTCTCTGAGAGAAAAAGACCAACCAGTTTTTGTAGTCAGGTTTGAGGAGGCGGTGCCTGATTTACATATGGCTCACAGATTGGTTCAATCAGGTATAATATTTACATATCACACAGGGAAGGCTTGGAGTACCACCTTAATCTTATTATGCAAATAAACGCTCCGATTGACACGTGGCTGATAAAGTGAAGAAGGGGCCGCCATTTTGAACATGATTGGCACAACTGCTGGCATCTGTGTCTGCAGCTCCATTTTACAGGCTGCTCTTTGTTGGAAAGGAAAAGGATTTGGGGCTGCTTTTCATTAAAAGGAAAACCTTTCCGAGGACTCCGGTACCCTCACTATCTGCGTAAGTTATTTCTTCTTAACTCCTGTATCATTAGTTTTTTTATTGCTGCTGTGACAAATCGCCCCAAACTTAGAGGCTTAAATACGTATTTATTATCTCACAATTGCTGGCCGGGATCAGGGGCTCATGCCTGTAATTCCAGCACTTTCAGAGGCTGAGGTGGGTGGATGGCTTCACCCCAAGAGTTTGAGACTAACCTAGGCAACCTAGTGAGACTCTGTCTCTACAAAAAATGTTTAAAACTTAGCCACATGTGGTGGTGCATGTCTGAAGTTGCAGCTACTTGGGAGGCTGAGGTGGAAGGACCACTTGAGCCTTGGGAGATTGAGGCTGCAGTGAACTAAAATGATACTCCAGAGCAAGCCTCAGTGTCTAGAATTAAAATAACAACAACAGGGCAGGGCGCAGTGGCTCACGCCTGTAATTCCACCAACACTTGGGAGGCCAAGGTGGGCAGATCATGAGGTCAAGAGATCAAGACCATCCTGGCCAACATGGTGAAACCCCGTCTCTACTAAAAATACAAAAATTAGCCAGGTGTGGTGGTGGGCACTTGCAGTCTCAGTTCCTCAGGAGGCTGAGGCAGGGGAATCACCTGAACCCGGAAGGCAGAGGTTACAGTGAGACGAGCTGGCACCATTGCACTCCAGCCTGGCAACAGAGCAAGACTCCGCCTGAAAAAATCAAACAGAAAACCAACAACAAAACTGGAGGCTGAAAACACATGATAACTAAATGCAAGACGGGATCCTAGATTGGGTTCTGAAACAGCAAAAAGACATTATTTAAGCGATGGCGACATGTAACCAAGTTCACAGTGTAGCTCATGGCATCATACCAATGCTAATTTCTTTCTTTCTTTTTCTTTCCTTTCTTTCTTTCCTTCCTTTCTTTATTCTTTCTGATGGAGTTAAAAGAACTGGTTGCCCAGGCTGGAGTGCAGTGGTGTGATCTCGGCTCACTGTAACCTCCGCCGACTGGGTTCAAGCAATTCTCCTCTCTCAGCCTCCTGAGTAGCTGGGATTACAGATGCATGCCACTATGCCTGGCTAATTTTCGTATTTTTAGTAGAGACAGGGTTTCATCACATTGGTCAGGCTGGTCTTGAACTCCTGACCTCAGGCGATCTGCCTGCCTCAGCCTCCTAAAGTGCTGGGATTATACGCGTGAGCCACCGCACCTGGCCAAATTTTTCATCTCGAAGTTCTGTAGGTCAGAAAGTCACGTCAACTGGGCTCACCTGGCTCCTTTGCTTAGCGCCTCAGGGTGACATTGTTTCCAGTGGAGGGTGTCCAAGTTCTTGGCATTTTTTAACAAAGAGTTGGACGAAATGCACAAACAAAGCAAGGAAAGAATGAAGCAACAAAACCGAGATTTATTGAGAATGAACGCGCACGCTACAGAGTGGGAGTGGGCCAAGCAGAGGGGCTCAGGAGCCCAGATACGGACTTTTCTGGGCTTTGAATACCCTCTAGAGGTTTCCCCTGGTGACTTGGTGTGTGCCCTGTGTAAAAAAAAGAGGCTACGGTGAAGTTATAAAGTTATTTACTTGGTGTAGAGCCTGTGTAGATACAGAGGATGTAGTAAAGTTACGAAGTCGATGAAAAGGCTGTTTGCTGTCACAGCTGAAGCGTTTCCATTTAGTTCTAGGAGGTCCTTAGGTTTCCTGCCTTGAGGCCCGGTTCTCTTGCGTCAACATCAAGGTGTGGGCAGGGCGCCCTCTGGATGCTCTGCAGATGAATCTGCTTCCACGAGTGTTCAGACTGAGCAGGATTCAGTTCCGCTGGCTGTCCTCTGCGGGGCGTTCTCAGCCTCAGGGGCTGCTGGCATTCCCAGGCTTCCGGCAATCTTTGTCTTCGAAGTCAGCAACAGCAGGTCACGTCCCTGCCTTATCCCGCATCTCCTGCCTTCTCTTGGCTCTTTCTCTCCAGTCCCCAATTCTTTCTTTCTTGTTTTATTTTTATTTATTATTTTTTTTTAAGATGGGGTTTCACCATGATGGCCAGGCTGGTCTTGAACTCCTGACCTCAGGTGATCCACCCACCTCAGCCTCCCAAAGTGCTAGGATTACAGGTGTGAGCCACTGCGCCCGGCCTTCTTGTTTTATTTTTTTAGACGAAGTTTCGCTCTTGTTGCCCAGGCTGGAATGCAATGGCGCGATCTTGGCTCACTGCATCCTCTGCCTCCTGAGTTCACGAGAGTCTCCAGCCTCAGCCTCCCAAGTAGCTGGGACTGCCAGCATGTGCCACCACACCCGGCTAGTTTTGTATTTTTAGTAGAGGCGGGGTTTCACCATGTTGGTCAGGCTGGTCTTGAGCTCCTGACCTCAAGTGATCTTCCCGGCCCGGCCTCCTAAAGTGCTGGGATTACAGGTCTGAGCCACCGCACCTGGCCTCCATTCCCCAGTTCTTTTTTTTTTTTTTTTTTTTTTAGTAGAGACGGGGTTTCACC
>NW_016107788.1:1572216-1573381 GCF_001604975.1 Cebus imitator | reverse complement strand
GTTTCACCATGTTGACCAGGATGGCCTCGATCTCTTGACCTCGTGATCCACCCGCCTCGGCCTCCCAAAGTGCTGGGATTACAGGTGTGAGCCACCGCGCCCGGCCTCATTCCCCAGTTCTAAGGATTCAGGGAATTGGAGTGGGCACACTCGGCTAATCCAAGATAATTGCCTCATCACAAGGCCTGCAACTTCAAACACATCTGCAAAGTCCTTCTGCCAGGTAGCCTAAGACAGACAGAGGTTCCAGGGATTAGGGTGCAGACATCTTTGGGGGCTATTATAGGCTGAATTGTGTTCGGAAAAGGATATGTTCACGTCCTAATACCACAGTACTTCTCAATGTGAACTTATTTGGAAATAGGGTAATTGCCAGTGTGATTACAGTAGTTAGAATGTGGTCAAACAGGCCTGGCATGGTGGCTCACGCCTGTAATCTCAGCACTTTGGGAGGCTGAGGAGGGCGGATCACCTGAGGTCGGGAGTTTGAGACCACCCTGACCAACATGGAGAAACCCTGTCTTTACTAAAAATACAAAATTAGCCGGTGTGGTCGCCCACGCCTGTAATCGTACCTACTCGGGAGGCTGAGACAGGAGAATTGCTTGAACCCGGCAGGGGGAGGTTATGGTGAGCTTAGATTGTGCCATTGCACTCCAGCCTAGGAAACAAGAGTGAAACTCCATCTCAAAAAAAAAAAAAAAAAAGAATGTGGTCAGACAGGGGCCCTTAATCCAAGATGACTGATGTTTTTACAAGAAAAGGAGAGGACTGGGCATGGTGGCTTATGCCAGTAGTCCTAGGACTTTGGGAGGCCAAGGCAAAAGGATCCCTTGAGCTCAGGAGTTTGACATCGTCCTGGACGGCATAGTGAGACCCTGATTCTACTAAAATTAAAAAACAATGAGACCAGGTGCGGGTGCTCACGCCTGTAATCTCAGCACTTTGAGAAGCCGAGGAGGGTGGATCACCTGAGGTCATGAGTTCTAGACCAACCTGGCCAACATGGTGAAACCCCATCTCTACTAAAAATACAAAAATTAGCCAGATGTGGTGGCGCATGCCTGTAATCCCAGCTACTCAGGAGGCTGAGGCAGAAGAATCGCTTGAACTGGGAGGGGGAGGTTGCAGTGAGCCAAGATTGTGCCATTGCCTTCCAACCTGA
>NW_016107788.1:1567917-1570006 GCF_001604975.1 Cebus imitator | reverse complement strand
GTTTCACCATGTTGACCAGGATGGTCTCGATCTCTTGACCTCGTGATCCACCCGCCTCGGCCTCCCAAAGTGCTGGGATTACAGGCTTGAGCCACCGTGCCCGGCCTTATTATTGTTTTTTAAGAGATGGGGTTTCACCATGTTGGCCAGGCTGGTCTCAAACTCCTGACCTCAGGTGATCCACCTGCCTCAGCCTCCCAAGGTGCTGCGATTACAGGTGTGAGCCACCACACCTGGCCGAAATGATTATCAAAAAGGGTGCTACTGTCTGTGGTGCAATTGGTTAGTGCGTTCTGCTGTTAACTGAAAGGTTGGTGGTTCGAGCCCACCCAGGGACACCTCAAGTTGTGTTTTAACCCGTTTCAATCAACCAGGTTAACCCCTTTCTGTTAATATACAATCAACCAGGTTAATCATGGGACAGTAATCCTGAGACACACATGTCCTCTTGCCCACCTTCTTGTTGGCTGGGCGCAGTGGCTCACACCTGTAATTCCAGCACTTTGGGAGGCCGAGGCTGGCGGATCACGAGGTCATGAGTTCGAGACCAGCCTGACCAACATGGTGAAACCCCATCTCTACTAAAAATACAAAAATTAGCTGGGCGTGGTGATATGAGCCTGTAGTCCCAGACACTCAGGAGGCCGAGGCAGAAGAATCGCTTGAACCTGGGAGGCGGAGGTTGCAGTGAGCTGAGATCGCGCCATTGCACTCCAGCCTGGGTGACAGAGTGAGACTCCATCTCAAAAAAAAAAAAAAAAAAAAAAAAAGGGTGCTAAGACCATTCATAGGGGAAAGGACAGTCTTTTCAACAAATGGTGTTTAGAAAACTTGATATCTATAAGTAAAAGAATGAAATTAGACCCCAACCTTATACTATATTTAAAAGTTCAACTCAAAATGGCTCAAACGGCCAGGTGTGGTGACTCATGGCTGTAATCTCCGCACTTTGGGAGGCCAAGAAGGTCGGATCACCTGAGGTCAGGTGTTTGAGACCAGCCTGGCCAACATGGTGAAACCCTGTCTCTACTTAAAATACAAAAAGTAACAAGGTGTGGTGGTGCATGCCTGTAGCCCCAGCTACGTGGCAGGCTGAGGCAGGAGAATCACTTGAACCAAGAAGGTGGAGGTTGCAGTAAGCCAAGATTGTACCACCTTACTCTGGGGTGACAGAGTGAGATTCCATCTCAAAAAAAAGACAAAGAGATGTAACAATTTTCAGGGAAGGAGGTTGGTGAGTTCCACAGATCTGGGCAAGCATCTCCTATGCCAACAAGGTTCATTTCCGTTTTCTTCTGTTTTTCCTGAAATTCATTTGGAATTTATTTCAGGGTATTACATGACAGAAGTATTTAAATTTTATATATTTTAATCAATAACCTCAACATAATACTTTGAATAATTTTGCTACATGTATTCCTTATTGCTTTTTGATGTCGTATTCATCAAATATCTTTATATTCATTATCTTTCTATTTTTCTCTCAGGATAACACTAGTATTACATTATAATATATTTTATCTATCTATCTATTTATTTTGAGAAGGAGTCTCACTCTGTAGCCCAGGCTGGAGTGCAGTGGTGCGATCTCAGCTTACTGCAACTTCTGCCTCCTAGGTCGGTTCAAGCAATTCTCCTGACTGAGCCTCCCAAGTAGCTGGGATTACAGGCACGTGCCACCAGCCCACCTAATTTTTGTATTTTTAGTAGAGATGGGGTTTCACCATGTTGGCCAGGCTGGTTTTGAACTACTGACCTCGTGATCTGCCTGCCTTGGCTTCCCAAATGCTGGGATTATAGGCGTGAGCCATCGTGCCCGGCCAATATATTTTAATATCTTGTCTCTGGATATCTCTTAATACTCTTCAGCAGGAAAACCAATCTTTGTTTTACTCATTTTTAAAATTTAGACAACCTTTACAATAATTGTGTCCAATCCACTGAAAAATAATCTCATTGGAATTTTGATAGAATCTGCTTTAAAACCGCAGTGTAGTTGGGGGAGAATAAATATCAGCAGAGCCTGCATATTAGCTATCCAGAAAAGTAATTAGTCTTTCAATGGAGTTAAGAACTCTTTTTTTTTTTT
>NW_016107788.1:1554486-1558972 GCF_001604975.1 Cebus imitator | reverse complement strand
ACCAGGATGGTCTCGATCTCTTGACCTCGTGATCCACCCGCCTCGGCCTCCCCAAGCGCTGGGATTACAGGCTTGAGCCACCGTGCCCGGCTGAGCCGATGGTTTTATAAAGCAGTTTTCCCTGCACTTGCTCACTCCTTCTCGCTAGCCACCGTGGAAGATGTGCCTGCTTTTCCGTCCTTCGTGATTGTAAGTTTCCTGAGGCCTTCCCAGCCATGGAGAACTGTGAGTCAATTAAAACTCTTTTCTTTATGAATTACCCAGTCTTGGCTAAGTCTTTATAGCAGTGTGACAACGAATTATTACAGTGCCCAAATAGCCAAAGGTATCCATTGGGGGTACAGACCTATATGGGGTGGGAGTTAAGAAGGTTGTATATCCATGTTATCTGAGGGGTGCACTGGTTTAAGCATGAATGGGGTGAGAATTTTGGCGGAGGCTGGGTTCGGTGGCTCACCCCTGTAATCCCAGCACTTTGGGAGACTGAGGTTGTCGGATCACTAGAGATCCGGAGTTTGAGACCAACCTGGCCAACATGGTGAAACCTCATCTCTACTAAAAATAGAAAAGTTAGCCAGCATGGTGGTGGGTGCCTATAATCCCAGTTACTTGGGAGGCCGAGGCAGGAGAATTGTTTAAACCTGGGAGGTGGAGGTTGCAGTGAGCCAATATTGTGCCACTGCACTCCAGCCTGGGTGGCCGAGCGAGACTGCATCTCAAAAAAAAAGGCCAGGCCTGGTAGCTCACGCCTGTAATACAAGCACTTTGGAGGCCAAGGCGGGCGGATCACCTGAGGTCAGGAGTTCAAGACCAGCCTGACCAACATGGTGGAACCCCATCTTTAAAAAAAAGACAAAAAAAAAAAAGACCGGGAGTGGTGGCTGATGCCTATAATCCCAGCACTTTGGGAGGCTGAAGTGGGTAGATCACAAGTTTAGGAGTTTGAAACCAGCCTACTCAACATGGTGAAACCCCGTCTCTACTAAAAAAAAAAAAAATGCAAAAAATTAGCTGGGCGTGGTGGCGCGTGCCTATAACCCCAGCTACTCGGAAGGCTGTGGCGGGAGAATCGCTTGAACCTGGGAGGCGGAGGTTGCGGTGAGCCAAGATCGTGCCATTGCACTCCAGCCTGGGCAACAAGAGGGAATCTCCGTCTCGGGAGGAAAAAAAAAAGGATTTGGGGGGGAAGTGGTAATTTAAGGTAATGCCATTATTATGAGAGGCAGCTAAGGAAGTAGAGAAGGTCACAGTTGTCTATAAAGGGACTAAGACCCTCCCTGAGCCCCTCCAAGGGAGACAAGAAGAATTGTATTTGGTGGTAGCATCAGGACAAAAATGTGTGGCATTTACTTGACAGGTAGTGCTAAAAGATCCTGCCCTGTAAATGGCATTGAGCTGAATAAGGGGTACAAAGTGGATACCATTGCCCGTAGGAGAGATGGCATCAGTATTATGATAGCACTGAGGACGGGCCAGGCGGGTGACGTTACAGGAAAACAGTTGACCACCATGTTGGTCAGGCTGGTCTCGAACTCCTGACCTCAAGGGATCCGCTCGCCTCAGGCTCCCAAAGTGCTGACATTACAGGGGTGAGCTACTGGGCCCAGCTTAAAATTATTGTTAGTATAGACGGGGCCTCACTATGTTGCACTGGCTGGTCTTAAACTCTTGTTGCTCTTGAATTCTTTCCTGTGCAAAGCTGAGGACCCACTTGGCCTCCCAGGCTGCACCCCAGTTTTGGGGTGTGCCCTGTGACGGCAGGACCACTATAATGTTGTTTCTTGTAGTTACTGCCACCACAAAACCACAGGGTCCTCTTTTTGCCTTTTCAGTTTCCTAGTTAGCAATCCTTTAATACCTAAATTTATTTATATCCAGTCATCAGCCAAGCGTGGTGGCTCATGCCTGTAATCCCAGCACTTTGGGAGGCCGAGGCGGGCGGGATTATGAGGTCAGGAGATCGAGACCATCCTGGTTAACACAGTGAAACCCCGTCTCTACTAAATACAAAAATTAGCCAGGTGTGGTGGTGCGCACCTGTCGTCTCAGCTACTTAGGAGGCTGAGGCAGGAGAATCCCCTGAACCCGGGAGGTGGAGGTTGCAGTGAGCCAAGATCGCACCACTGCACTCCAGCCTGGGTGACAGAGCAAGACTCTATCTCAAAAAAAAAATAAAGAGTTATAATAATAAATATGTGTGTGCATATATATATATAGTCATCTCTGTTAAGAATAGCCAGTGTGATTTCTGTCTCCTGAATGTACCCTGACAGAGATATTTGTAATAGGAAGGAGCTCTTCAAAGGTGGGTGTTGGGGAATTGTTTATTCACTTATTTGTCTACATTTATTTATTTATTTATTTTGAGATGCAGTTTCGCTCTTATTGCCCAGGCTGGAGTGCAATGGCACGATCTCAGCTCACCGCAACCTCTGCCTCCCGGGTTCAAGCGATTCTCCTGCCTGAGCCTCCCGAGTAGCTGGGATTACAGGCACGTGCCACCACGCCTGGCTGTATTTTTTTTTTTTTTAAAAAGAGTTTTGCACTTTCTCCCAGGCTTGGTTACAATGGCACAATCTAGGCTTGCTTCTACCTCCGCCTCCCAGGTTCAAGCAATTCTCCTGCCTCAGCCTCCTGAGTAGCTGGGATTATAGGCATCTGCCCCCATGCCAAGCTAATTTTTGTATTTTTAGTAGAGACCGGGTTTCACCATGTTGGTCAGGCTGGTCTTGACCTCCCGACCTCAGATGATCTGCCCAGCCTTGGCCTCCAAAGTGCTTGGATTACAGGCGTGAGCCGCCACGCCCGGCCTGTTGTTGGTTGTTTTCAATGAGATTTCAGTAATCAAATCAAAAGGCTTTAGCCAGGTATAGTGGGTGCACCTGTAGTCCCAGTCACTTGGGAGGCTGAAGCTAGAGGATCACTTGAGTCCTGGTGTTCAAGGCTGCAGGGAGCTGTGATTGTGCCACTGCACTTCAGCCTGGGTGACAGAATGAAATTGTCTCTTAAAAAAAATAAAAATCTTTTTTGTTTTTTTGAGACGGAGTTTCGCTCTTGTTACCCAGGCTGGAGTGCAATGGCGCGATCTCGGCTCACCGCAACCTCCGCCTCCTGGGTTCAGGCAATTCTCCTGCCTCAGCCTCCTGAGTAGCTGGGATTACAGGCACGCGCCACCATGCCCAGCTAATTTTTTGTAGTTTTAGTAGAGACGGGGTTTCACTATGTTGACCAGAATGGTCTCGATCTCTTGACCTCGTGATCCACCCGCCTCGGCCTCCCAAAGTGCTGGGATTACAGGCGTGAGCCACCGCGCCCGGCCATCATTGAAACTCTTAAGAGGAACTGGATGCCCTCTTGGTTTGAGGTGTTGTTCCTTCACGGAATCCATACCTGCATCTGTGGTATACAGTTTCTGTGCCTCATTTGACCAGTCCTGGTGGTATTTCGTCTTTTAGCCTCTGTACTCCTGTTATACCTTCCCTTGCGCGTGGTGGGGCAGCCACATGTGCCACGGGTCCACTTCTGAAGGTGGCTGGCCTTAGAGCCACAGCAGCGGCACAACGTGTGCGTCTTATTGCAATGCTTCCCAAGCGACGATGCCCCCTTCATCATCTTGCTCCTGTGGCCGGGACTCTATTATTATGATTATCATTTTTTGAGGCGGAGTTTCATTCTTGTTGCTTAGGCTAGTGTGCAATAATGGCGCGATCTCGGCTCACTACAACCTCCGCCTCCCAAGTTCAAGTGATTCTCCTGCCTCGGCCTCCCTATTACCTGGGATTACAGGCATGCGCCACCATGCCTGGCTAATTTTGTATTTTTAGTAGAGACAGTGTTTCTCCATGTTGGTCTGGCTGGTTTTGAGCTCTCGACCTCAGGTGATCTGCCCGCCTCAGCCTCCCAAAGTGCTAGGATTACAGGCATGAGCCACAGCGCCTGGCCAATTTTTTGCACTTTTAGTAGAGATGGGGTTTCACCATGTTGGCCAGGCTGGTCTCAAATCCCTGACCTCATGATCTGCCCGCCTCAGCCTCCCCGGCCCCTATCTATTATTATTTTTTGAGACCAGGGTCTTGCTCTGACACCCAGGCTGAAATGTCAGTGGTGGGATTATAGCTCACTGCAGCCTTGATCTCCTGGGCTCCATCAATCCTCTCACCTTAGCCTCCCAAGTAGTTGGGACCACAGGCATGCACCACCATGCCCATCTCATTTTTATTTTATTTGAGACAGAGTCTTAGTCTGTTGCCCCGGCTGGAGTGCAGTGGTGCTATCTCAGCTCACTGCAACCTCTGCCTCCTGGGTTCAAGCCATTCTTCCGCCTCAGTCTCCCAAGTAGAATTACAGCTGCACACCAGCACACTCGGCTAACTTTTATATTTTTAGTAGAGATAGAGTTTCACCATATTGGCCAGGCTGGTCTTTAACTCCTGACCTCAAGTGATCCACCTGCCTCAGCCTCCCAAAGTGCTGGGATTACAGGCGT
>NW_016107788.1:1552592-1553940 GCF_001604975.1 Cebus imitator | reverse complement strand
CTGTAATCCCAGCTACTCAGGAGGCTGAGGCAGGAGAATTGCCTGAACCCAGGAGGCGGAGGTTGCGGTGAGCCGAGATCGCGCCATTGCACTCCAGCCTGGGTAACAAGAGGGAAACTCCGTCTCAAAAAAAAAAATCCTTGTAAATGAGAACTGGGAGGCTTGTACTGCCGGCATCATGGTTACTGGTATATGATCATCAGTGTTGATTGCAGTGGGTTGCAGCTGAAGCGACTGCCTTCAGGGAATTCTGTGGCTGCCTCAGTGGACCACTGCTATGCTTCGGATATGTTTTGTTTGTCCCCACCCTTGTACATGTTGAAGTTGATCCACAGTGTGCTGCCGTTGGGAGGTGGGACCCAGTGGGAGGTGTTTAGGCTGTAAGGGTAGATCACTCATGAACGGCTTGGTGCTATTCTTGTCGTGGTGAGTGAGTTCTTGCTTTGGAGAGACCGGATTCGTTTTCATGGGAATGGATTAGTTCCTGTGAGAGTTGATTGTTCTAAATCAAGGAAGCCCCTCAGGTTCCCACTCTTCACACGTGACTGCTTCCCCTTTGACCTTCTCCACCACATGTGATGCAGCATGAAAGCCCTAGCCAGGGCCGGCTGTGGTGGCTCATACCTGTAATCCCGGCACTTTGGGAGACCCAGGCGGGTGGATCACCTGAGGTCAGGAGTTCAAGACCAGCCTGGCCAATGTGGTGAACCCCATCTCTCTTTTTCTTTTTTTTTTTCATTTGTTTTTTGAACTCCATCTCTACAAAAATACAAAAATTAGCCAGACATGATGGCAGGTGCTTGTAATCCCAGCTACTCAGGAGGCAGAGGTAGGGAGGTTGCAGTGAGCTGAGACTGCACCATTGCATTCCAGCCTGGGGGACAGAGTGAGATTCTGTCTCTAAAAACAAAAACAAAAAAGAAAGTCCTAGCCAGAAACCAGGGCCGTGCCCTTACACTTCTTAGTCTGCAGAAGCCCGAATGAAATTTGTTAAAAATGTCATTTCTTTATCAATTACCCAGTCCCAGATATTCTTCCATTGCAATGCCTAATGGACTAGGACATCCACTATGGTGCTAACGATGGCCACAGGACAGTGGTATGTAGCAGTGTCTTCTGAGTACCCTGAGATGCCTACTGAAAGGACATTATAAGCTCAAGGTAAGCCGGGCGCGGTGGCTCACGCCTGTAATCCCAGCACTTTGGGAGGCCGAAGCGGGTGGATCACGAGGTCAAGAGATCGAGACCATGCTGGTCAACATGGTGAAACCCCGTCTCTACTAAAAATACAAAAAATCAGCTGGGCATGGTGGTGCGTGCCTGTAATCCCAGCTACTCAGGAGGCTGA